>NW_007075835.1:79478-109758 GCF_000164805.1 Carlito syrichta
GAAGGCTGAGGTGGAAGGATCACTGGAGCCCAGCAGGTCAAGGCTGCGGTGGCCGGGAGCAGCCACTGCACTCCAGTCTGGGTGACAGAGTGAGACTCTGACTCAAAAAAAAAAAAAAAAAGATATCCTATGTTCATGGATTAGAAGAATTCGTGTTCTTAAAATGCCCATACTGCCCCAAATGATCTACAAATTAAATGGAATTTCTATCAAAATTTCAATGACATTTTTCACAGAAAGAGAAAAAAAAAATTCTAAAATTCATATGGAACCACAAAAGACTCCAAATAGACAAAGCAATCTTGAGGAAAAACAAAATAAAAAACAAAGCTTCACACTATCTGATTTCAAACTAATAACCAAAATAGGATGTTACAAGTATGAAAACAGACCAATGGAAAATAATAAAGAGCCCAGAAATAAATGCACACATTTATGGTCAGCTGATTTTTGACAAAGGTGTCAAGAGTGCACAATGGAAAAAAGACATTTTCTTCAATAAATGATGTTGAGAAAATGGAATATCCACATGCTATAGAATGAAATTGAAAACTTATCTCATTCTACATAAAAAAAGTCAACTAAGAATGAATTAAAGACTTACATATAAGTCCTGAAACTATAAAACTACTAGAAGAAAACATAGGGAAAAAGCTTCTTGATACTGATCTAGGCAATACTTTCTTTGGCTATGATCCCCAAAACAGAAGCAATAAAAGCAAAAAAAAAAAAAAAAAAAACTACACAAAGAAGTTGCATTAAACTAAAAATTTCTGCACAGCAAAGGAAACAGCAGAATGAAGAGAAAGTCTGCAGGATGGGAGAAAAAATTGCAAATCATTCATCTAATAAGGGGTTAATATACATAATATTTAACAAACTCAAACAATTTAATAGTAAGAAAACAAATAACCCAATTAAAAAATGGGCAAAGGTTTTAAATAAACATTTCTCAAAAGAAGATTTATAAATGACCAACAGAACAGGTACATGAAAAAATGCTTAATATCACTCATCAGGAAAGTGAAAATTAAAATCACAATAAGATTCTCACACCTGTTGGAATGACTGCTAACAAAAATGACAAAAGATGACAAGTATTGGCAAGAATATAGAGCAAAGGCAATCCTTGTACATTGTTGAGGGAAAGGTAAATTAGTAGAGCCGTTATGGAAAGAAGCATGAATGTCCCCCCCAAAAAAGACAAATACTGCATTATCTCACTTACATATGGAATCTAATGAAGTTGAAGTCACAGAAGCAAAGAGTAGAATGGTGGCTACTAGAACCTGGGGCGGGGATGAGGGGGAGGCATACGGAGTGAAATTGGTCAAAGGATACAATGTTTCAGTTGGAGTGACTAAACTTTGGAAATCTATTGTATAGTGTAGTGACCATGGTTAATAATAATCATCTCTACAATAAATCAAAAAATCAGCTGGGCGTGGTAGCGCATGCCTGTAATTCCGGCTACTCGGAAGGCTGAGGCGGAAGGATCACTGGAGACCAGCAGGTCGAGGCTGCGGTGGCCGGGAGCGGCCACTGCACTCCAGTCTGGGTGACAGAGACTCCAACTCAAATAATAATAATAATAATAATAATGATGATGATGATGTATTATATATTTTTAAATTGCTAAAAGAGTAGATCTTAATGTTCTTACCACAAAAGAATATGTTAATTAGCTTACTTTAATCATTTTACAATGTATACATACATCAAAACATCATGTTGTACACTGTAAATATACACAATTTTTATTTGTCAGTTATACCTTAATAAATCTGATAAAAAATAAAATAAAAGGAAAAAGCAAATAAGCACAGACCTGGAGCAGGGCAAATCTAGCTGGAAAAGGTCAACCCAGGTGACTGTCAAGTCCTTGCCCATGCACTGGTCTTCCCTGGAGGAAGGAGTACCACACAAGAGAGCCGATGGCCCCTAATGACAACTTTGCCACAAACCAACCCACTGTGCAGTTTCAACAAGGTACTGAACTTCTCTGGAAAGACTTCCATTTCCTTGCCTGGAAATCAGAGTCCATCTCTTAACTTTCTATCAGATCAAAATTTTTGTGAGCACCTTAATTTTTTAAGCACCTCCTAGTGTTGCTTAGTTGCTTAAAAGTTGAGACTGTACACTTTTAGTCTAGCCTAAGTATATACTATATGTACCTGAATATAGGATAATGGTACTGTAAGGAAGTTTCCCATTTTTTAACCAAAAATATTAAATAAATATATAATATGTATTTTATAGCATATAACAATACCACTACAAATATAGATGTATTTATCATACATATTTTATATATAAATTTGATATGTAATATTTAGAGAGGTAGATAATATATTTAAGTTTATACATTCAATATTTAATTTGTAAATTTATCATTATAGGTGCATTTAAAATTTCATATAAAGCCACATATTGTTTTCATGAATTAATTTTACCTAAACTCTTCATGTGCAATTTTGTCACAGAGTCTTATTATTACAAAAGGCAGTTTTGGAGTCACAGATACACTTCTCCAGAGCATTCACCCTTGTTTTGTCTCAAGTCATTTAAGATACAGACTTTCTTGAATTTAAAGTTGTCATCAAAACCTGAAAGGTCCCAAAGAATCAGGTTCCACCTACCTTAATCCCTCATCATTTTCCCCATTGCTTATTCTGATCCAGCCATAGTGGCCTCTTTGGTATTCCTCTATCACGTGGAGCACAATCCTACTTCCTGTTCCCTCTACAGGGAACACTCTTCTCACTGATATGGGTATGGTTCACATCCTCATATAATTTAGGTCTCTATTCAAATGTCACATCATCAAAGAGAATGATATCAGTTTCCTCAATACTTTCTGTTTGACTGCTAAGCCAATATTGATTATAACATCACCCCAATTCCATTACCAATTTCTCAGTTAAAGTAAGTGATTCTAGATGCTGCAACAGAAATATTAACCAACTAACATGATATACTTTCTTCTCATTTATATAAAATTTAGTGATGCTTGAAATGTTCTTCTGGCCATCTCTCCTCCAGATGGTGACTCAGGGATCCAAGCTGTCTCATCTTGAATTTTCAGCTTTCAGCAAAAGGAACGCAGAGGGTCCAGAAGATTGTTTCTAAGGACCATCTCTGACAGTACCTTACATCATTTCACTCATGTTTCTTTGGCCAGGACACAGTCACAGTGATAGAAGCTCACTACTAGGACTGCTGAGAAATGTGGGCTTCCATGTATCTAGTGGAAGGAAACTCTGGAGCAAACACCAAGCAGCATTGTCTCTGTCACAAGAGTTACATCAAGATTGAAATCCTGCCTCTGCTCACTAATTCAGACCTCTTTGGATCAGTTTCTTCATCTGTAACTTGGTTAATGCTGCTTATCCACAAGATGGACAGAGTGTGGACATATATAGTAAGCAATCAATAAATATTTTACTCATTAATAAATTGGGAAAAGTATATAGGTCTAAATGCTTGGGTTAAATTGCCAAAATTATCAAAATGTTTAAATATAATCAAAATAACCTTAAAACTATAGAATAAAATTGTATACCAAGAGGACAGTAGGATAAAATGGTCCTATTAAACATAAGCAATCCATCAACAATCATATGTCAGTGGAATTTGTTTCTTTTTTTTTAAGATGTGGGCTACAATTCAGGATTAGGTATACAAGTAGGCATAATACAAGTAAAGTTTGAGCCTCCCTTTGGTCCCCATTTTACCTAATCAAACCAGGAATCAGTTTCTTTTCTACTCTATTTTCACGCATGACCCTTCTCCTTATCCACTTCCCCCCAGCAAAGTGCTCCCCTTCTTGTGAAATCAGAAAACTATGAAGAAATCATTTGTAACCTTTTCTAATTTTAATTAACAGAGTTTTGTATTAGCAGAAGAGATAAATTAAACAATATATTAGGAGAAAATCTCTTCAAAAATCTCACAAGGTTTATAGAAGATAATTAAGAATTAATGAATAACTTATAAAATTTCCACAGGGATTAACTATACCAGAAAAATGGAGTAGATAAAATTAGGAGTGTGAGTTCCTTGATTAATTACAAAGAAACTTTGAAGAAAAATATCCTCAATGTGACAGAGTATAGTAGACAAGGAAACCATGAAGGAAGTTGAGAAGAAACCCACAGATACATGGGGAGGTCACCCCTGAAAGGAGTTTCCCATGAGCTAGGGAAGTGCTCAAGAAGGCATGTGCTGGCAGCTTCCAATGATCAAGACCCATCACCCAGGGTAAAACTGAAAAGAGAATTTGGCAACTAGAAGCCTATGGCCGTCCTTACCTAGAACACTCCCACTAAAGTGATGGAGACAAAAGGAGGCCTCAGCACAAGAGGAATGAAAGCAAATGGAGGTTGGGCGATAACACAGGGAGTCTACTTTTTAGAAAATGTTTCAGGTAAGACAATGAGAGAGTAAGAACAATATCTTGACAGAGTGGCAAGATCAAGCAAAATTGTTTTGTTTATTGTTTGTTGTGTGTTTGTTATTTGTTTTAGAAGAGAGAGAATAAGTTTTGTAGAGAGATTGAGGAAATGGAGAGATAGCAACTGGTTATACAAAAAAACAAGGGTCTAACAGCAATAGGGTGGCCTTGCGAGATTCAGTCCAGTAAGTAGTGGAGGGGCTGGTCCAGGGGTGGAGAAAGGAGGAAGAAATGGGGGAAAATGTGGATACTTTTGGAGGTTATACCAAAGAAACGTGAACAAAATTTCCAGCTGATCCTCTCACTTTCTCTGATCTCAAGATTCCTTTGCTGAGAAATGGCATGAAAAGGGGATAGGGGAAAAAGAGTAGTAAAATTTGAAGCAAATCCTTCACAAATGACAAAGGAATCAAAGGTGGCTTATAGGTTTTCTATAGCTGCAAGAAAAAATTATCATAAACTTAATAGCTCAAAACAATACTCATTTATTGTCTCAGTTTCTGTGGATTGGCCATCTGAGCATGGTACCTATAGCTTCTCTGCTCAGTGACTTGCATTTTTGGTAATGTGGGTATTACAAGGCCACAATTGAGGTGTTGAGGTGTTGACTTAGCTGTGCTCTCATCTAGAAGTTCATGTGGGAAGAATCTGCTTCCAAGTTCATTCAAGTTGTTGGTAGAAATCAGTTCCTGTAGCTGACTATAAATGACTGAGACTCCTGGCTTTTGATGGATGTTGGCTGGAAGCTACCCTCAGGTCTTGCTGTTACTTACCACATGGGTCTCGTCAACAAGGTCACTTACTTCATCAAGGCCACCATCATTTGAGATGTAGCCTTCTTGAACTCGAAGTTATTAGCCTGGCCTGAAAGGTCCAAAAGGATCAGGTCCCATCTGCCTTCGTCCCTCACCATTCTCCCCCCTTGCTTACTCTTTCCCAGCCATAATGGCCTCCTTGGTATTCCTCTGTCTTTAGCAGGAGAGTCTGCAGATCTGATATGTTAAGACAGATTCTTACATAATGTAACTCACCCACAGGGGTGACACCCCATCACCTTTGCTATATCCAAGCAAGTCACAGGTCCTGCTCATACTCAGGAGGAAGGCATATAAAGGAATGAAGGAGGTAGTATCACTAAGAGTCACCTAAGGGTATTTCTACCACAGATGCCTCCTCAGTGTGGGTATTAGAGTCAGAGTCTAGTGCAGAGGCTAGAGCAAATGCTCTAGCGTTTGGTGCCTTCTGTGTCAGCCAACACTGACAACCCTTTAACTTCCTCATATTTGCTTTGTTTGTTTGTTTAGTTAGAGGTTTTGCCATGCTGTTTTGCAATGCAATAAAAAGAGAAATGGAGACAGTAATATTTATGCCTTGAAAGAGAAAATTTTGTGGCTTAAAGGTTAAAAGAGTTGTGTTATTTGTGTTTCCTTGGCCCAGGTGTTCAAGCACCTGAGTGCTGAGTACCCAAACACCTTTGTGTACTGACAGAATTACCTATTTTGCTTAAATGTCTCAACACCCATGGGGGCTGACTTAGGGTGAGTGAGACAATAGTATCCCTGCCTCTGACCTTGAGTTTCCAGTCTCTAACTTTATTGACAGAGGTAGGACTTTAGTCTTCACAACTGTACAAAATAAAATCACCAGTGCTCTGTCTTCCAGCCAAGGTTGGAAGTCTTCATAGTTGAAAACAATGCTCCATTGTTGGGGTAGAAAGCTGCAAATGGAATAGTGGGGCTGAATCAGCAAACTGTGTTCAGTGTGTGTACACTGACACTAGAGAGATGACAAGCAGATCCAGGGAACAATGAGCAACAGGCACGTGATTCTAGAAGTGTGTGAATGTTTAATTCTGACTTGCACTCTTGGTAATGCAAGCAAGGCAGAGAAATGCCAGGAACACACAAAGCATTTGCTGTCAGTGCATTTGTACTGCAATTGTTTAGGTACTCTTTTAATCAAGCCATAATTGCTGTTGGAAAATTAATACACCGGCATCTCGCTAAAAAAAAATCTTACAAGCTCTAATTGTACTCTCAATTTCAAAAGAGCACCATGTGATACTGAAACGAAACTTCAAAACTGAAAATTTGCTCCCTCAATCAGGAGCAAATTTTTCTGCTGCTACACGACTACGATTTCATTAAGGAAGTCCTATGTTCAAACACAAATGCCACAAAGTCTGAGGTCAGCCTCCCTGTGAATTGCTGGAATCCCTATCCTCAAGCACCTCATCAAGGATTTAGCTTCTGCTGGTATGCCTCTAGAAGTGGTGAACTTACTACTTACTATGGAAGCCCTCTAATAAACTGAACTCTGCCTCATGATAAATTCCATCCAATACCTAAGATCTATCTTTTAGAGCTACACAGTCTAACTTTTCTTCCCTTGACAGACTTTCAGACACTCAGAATCAGAGTCCCTGGAGAGTGACTTCAGGTATGGGTACCATATTGAAATGGAATGTCTTAGATTGGGTTTCCAGAAAAATTTCTGATACAAAGGCATGTATCAAGGTTTCAGGGGAGGTAAATAATGAAGTATAGGAAGCAGGACAAAGAAGAGGAGAGGACAAGCAAGGAGGGAAATTTCAGACAAAGCTCCACAAAACCCTAGAGCTAAGTAAAATATCAGAGTTGTTTCATTCAAGTCAAGGTTGTTAGGCTTTCATATTCCTACTCTAATTGTCACTGGTCAAGGGTTGCCCTGGGCTGGGGGAGGACTGGCATTTTAACTCCACACATATCAGCAACGTGCTTCAGTGTCCTATCAGAAGTTTTACAAAAACATAGCCTTAGGTGCCCACTATCGGAGGCTAAAGCATCTGATGCCTGGAAAGGGATGCACAGGAATGGTAAAAAAAAAAAAAAGATGGAGGAGGATCTTTGTGGAGTCACATGTTGGCTATAAAAATAATAATAACTGGCAGATATATAGTGAGCAGTGAGAACTCCAACTTCTTCCCATCACTCAGCAATGAGAAAACCTGACAGCAATGCTCCTGTCTCTCAGGTAGAATATGGCCACTTCTAAGTAAAGCTTCAGAGCAGTTCCATCCCAAGCTAAGGTTGTTGGGTTTTTATATTCCCCACCTATTCCACCTCCAATAGCAGCACATAAGGCTTTGGTTTTGGAGAAATTTCCTTGAGATACTAGAGCATTTTGCAGATATGTGTGGAGTTGCAATGCCTGGGAGTTTACATCAGCCCTCTGCCAGTCCAGGGAAGACTTTGATCAGTTTTACAGAAAAATCCAGGAGTGTTGAAGGTCTAGAGTTTGCAAAGGAAGAAGCTGCATCAGCCTATAGTAAGTGTACAAATAGACAACTCACACACACCACTCTTAAATGTAAACAATTAAGAAGCACCATAAATTTAACGAAAGCCTGAAAGCCAAAGATCAAAGCAAACAAAATTTACAAATGAATGTGTGGGAAATCAAAGCTCTGGGGAGAAGCCATTTCCTTGCTCTTTGAACTCTTAGATACTGCCCACATTGCTTGTCTCATGGCCTTCTTCCTACATTTTCAAAGCCAGCAATGATGAATCAAGTCTAACTTCTAATTTCTAATTTCTGCTTTCTTCTTCCACTCTTCTTTTTTTTTTTTTTGAGTTGGAGTCTCACTCTGTCACCCAGACTGGAGTGCAGTGGCCGCTCCCGGCCACTGCAGCCTTGACCTGCTGGGCTCTGGCGATCCTTCCGCCTCAGCATTCCAAGTAGCTGGAACTACAGGTGTGCACTACCACGCCCGGCTAATTTTTGATTTATTGTAGAGATGAGGTGTTGTCAAGTTGCCCATTCGGGTCTCGAACCCGCGGGCTCAGGCAACCCACTCTCCTCGGCCTCCCAAAGTGCTGGGATTACAGGCTGAGCCACCGAGCCCAGCCTAAAGTCGTTCTAATTTAAAGTCTGGCTTCTTCTTCCACTCTTAAAGTCCCTTGTGGTTACATTGGACCCATCCATACAACCCTGACTTGAATGAAACAACTGTGATACTTTACTTAGCTCTAGGGTTTTGTGGAGCTTTGCCTGAAATTTCCCTCCTTGTTTGGCTTCCTCTTCTCTTCCTTGTCCTGCTTCTTATATTTCATTACTTACCTCCCCTGAAACCTGCCTTCATATCAGGAACTTTTCTGGAAACCAATCTAAGACATTCATTTTCAACTGTAGAAAAAGAACACTGTAATTACCATCCTCAGAAAGACAAGAGAAATTATTTAACCCATGAAATAAGAATCAGAGTTTATAAAAAAAAAAAAAGGAGTAGTCTTAAACCAAGAACAATTAAAAAATCTCAAAGTTAAAATCAGAGGGCAAAAATAGAAGATCAATAAAAATGTTGGAAGATAAAGTTAAGGAAAAAGAAGAAAGGGAAAGACAGATAGAAAATAAGGAGAAAAGAATGCATAATTCTAGGTGGTCCAACATCCTGGAAAATAGATTTGTTCCAGAAGAGAGGAAGAGAAGAGAAAATTACTTTTTAAAACTCAAGTATCAGATTTCTCCAACTACTGGATAGTGGAATGGAGCTTTCAAAATTCTGAGGGAAGATGATTTCCAACCTAGAATTCTATTTTCAAACTGACCATCATTTGAGTTTGGGGGTAACATAAACACATTTTGATAACATTAGTTTTCAAAAGTGTACCTATTATTCCTCTTTTATTTGGAAATTTTAGAGCATGTTCCCCACAGAAAAATAAAAAAATAAAAAATAAATTAGAAAACAGTAACAAAGTAGAAAGAAGAAATGGCATTCAAGAAGCATAGAATAAGAGAACATAGAATAAGAGAAATTCTCAGCATTGTTGCTTAAGGAGATATAAGATAACCACCAACTAGCAGACCTAGAGACAGACAGTTCTGGTTGAAATACAAAAGTGGAGAGCAACAAAGAATGTCTCCACAAAAAAAGGATAAAAGTGAAAAATCAACCAATGGATTTTAATATATTGAGAAGATATTTACAATTCTTGTGAGATGTTTGAAAATATATTAGTGGTATGTACTAGAAAACAAACAAACAAATAAGATAATTATTAGCTCGAGGAAAAAAGAAAAAGCTGTACAAGAAAAGAGGTATGATCATAGTATACTACATGGCTCAGCTCAAATACATATTATGACAATGAAAGTATTGCATATTTACTATTCTGATTAAAAATTGATATGTAATTATCAGGAAGGCTGTAAGAAAGAGAAATGGAGAAAGAGTGGAAAGAGGGCCTCTGTTAAATCTTCACCTTCAACAATAATAGGTCAATAGACAATCTCTAGAACTAAAAAAAAAAAAAATCAGGAAATGGAAATGTATATTAATTTTCTATCACTAACATAATACATTATCTAAAATCTAGGAGCTTTATACAACACACATTTATCTTAGTGTTCTTTAGAAGCCTAACAAATATCACTGGGAGTCAACATCAAAATGTTTGGTAGGCTGCATTTCTTTCTGAAGGCTCTGGGGAGAAACCATTTCCTTGCTCTTTGAACTCTTAGATGCTGCCCACATTGCTTGTCTCATGGCCTTCTTCCTACATTTTCTTTTTGTGTGTGTGTGAGTTGGAGTCTCACTCTGTCGCCCAAACTGGAGTGCAGTGGCCACTCCCGGCCACCGCAGCCTCGCCTGCTGGGCTCCGGCAATCCTTCCGCCTCAGCCTTCCAAGTAGCCGGAATTACAGGCACGCACTACCACACTCGGCTAATTTTTTTGATTTATTGTAGAGATGAGGTCTCGCCAAGTTGCCCAGGTGGGTCTCGAACCTGCGGGCTCAGGCAATCCACTCACCTCAGCCTCCCAAGGTGTGGGATTACAGGCTGAGCCACCGAGCCCAGTTTTTCCTACATTTTCAAAGCCAGCAATGATGAGTCAGGTCTGACTTCTAACTTATGCTTTCTCCTTCCACTTTTAAGGGCCCTTTTGATTACATTGGACCCATCCATATAATCCTGGATAATCTCCCTATTTTAAAGTCAACTGATCAACAACCTTAATTCTATTGGTGACCTTAAGTCCCCTCTGTCACATACACTAACATATTCACAGATTTCAGGAATTAGAATGTGGTCATCTTTGGGGACAATTATTTTGTTGAGTATAAGTCTGTATTGAGAAGTGTGAAAAGAATCTGTGGAAGAAAGGAAAATGGCCCCTCCTGGGGAGGCGAATGGGGAGGGGGGTATAGGGAGTGGCAGAGTAGAGGCAGCTGTTCCACCTTATAAACTAGTATTACTCTTTGCTTCAAAAAAATCAAAACAGAAACCTATGTTACTGTATAACTCTAATTTAAATAACAATGATATAACAAAACAAAACTGCCCTGGCAGGGAGGAATTTTAAACAGGAAAGACACATGATCAGATCTGCTGTTTAAAAAAGTTCCCTCTTGAAGCTATGTGGATTCAGAGGTGAGGGTTAAAACTAAAATGCCTGGGGAAGAAACTCAGGTAGATCAAAAGAACTGCCTTTACTGATGTCCAGAAGGTGTGATCAATACCCTGCAAAGGAAATCTGAGAAGAATAAAAGAGAAAACACAAAGATGGTATATTTAAAACCAGCATCCAGGACCCTGTACTTGGGCTCAGCTCTGCAACCATGTCTGCATGACTTCCTACTGCAGACCACAACCCTCTGGGGGAAGGGGTCAGGCCTTCATTACAGTCAGATGTAAACAGTTCCCTGGTAAGTGCTTGTACAAACAGCCACCCACTGCTTGTAACTGCACAGTCACACAATTCAGGTCTGCCCAGAGCTCCCATGACTACCTTGAGACTAACAGAGCCTTTTTGTTCTCTTGGTTATTACCTTCTAAATATTTCCTTAATTTTAAATTAATGCAAAGTTCAGTAGCAAGACGCACAAGAAAATTATACCTGAAGAGTTAAATGGCCCATTGAAACAAACACTGACTCCTTTCCTTGGCATTTTACATTATTGTATTATAAAGATAATAAGCAATGATTCATTCAGCCAAGAAGGAAATAGTTCAAAGGTAAAATTCATTTTGTTCAATTCCCAGTATTGACAATATGTGTGTGTGTGTGTGGTGCTCATGCATGGATATGTTAAAATAGTTCACAGAAATAGGAGACACACCTATAATGAATGTTACAGTAACAGCTAGCATAGGCAAGTGTTTGATAGTTTATGACATTGACAAGACAATCTGGAGATAAATAGCCTTATTACCATTATTTTATAGATGGAAAAAGCAAGGCTCAGAAAGATTACAGAACTTGTGAAAGGCAATTTGTCTAGTGAGTGAGTTGAGGGGTTGATCCCTTATGTTTGCACTCTTTCTCCATATCTGGCTGTCTTTGGAGCAGTGAGGCTCAAACTTAATATATGGTGGGGTTTTAGAAATATTGATAAGAGCAAAGTTCAAAAATTACCAACAGAAAATGTGGTCTTTGTTACATGTCATGAAAACCACCATGACCAGCACAATCAGAAAGCCACCAGACATCTCAGAGTAGGCCACTCTCCTGAGCTCCACCTTCCATTTTCTGCTGCCCATTCCTCTAAATTGCCCTGACAAAGAATAGATACCAAGTGTCAGGGGCTTAAAATAAATATGGGGGAGAAAGACTTACAATTGATTTTCTTTTTTTAAGTAATCACTTTCTTTTTATTTTTTAATTTTAAAGAGGTGGGGTACAATTCACGGTTAGGTACATAAGTCGTCATCATACAGGTAAAGTTTGGGTACCTTTATATTATGTGCCCCCTCCCAGCAGTGTCTCACTACTGCCAATCCCCTTTTTATAGTATTATGGTAAATGTTCAGGGTCTGCTTATGAGTGAAAACATGTGGTACTCAGATATTTGTTTCTGTGATAGATCACTGTGTATTATAGACTCTAAACCATCCAGGTTGCTATGAAGTCCATAATTTTGTTTTTCTTTGTGGCTGTGTAATATCCTATCATGTATATGCACCACATTTTCTTTATCCAGTTCAGTCTACTTTTGATGGGTAGACGGTTGGTTCCATGTTTTTGCTATTATGAATAATGCTGCAATAAACATGCGTGTGCAAGTATCTTTTTTAAAAATTGATTTTCTTAAAGTCAGTGTACTTTAAGAGAAGGGTAACCATTCTAGTGACCAAATATCTTGGTCTGCTCAAAGCTCATTGGTGTCCTGGGGGGTGAAGGTCCCAGAAAGTAGCCTCATCCAGGTAGAGACACAAAATTCCCTGACAGTGTTCAGTGGCATCAACTGACAATGTGTTCACTAAAACTATCTTCAGCTTCTTTAAAATTTTTGATAATGAATTGGGGGAATTTGGGTGATATTATTTAGTCACATTTCTGCTGATTAGGTGTTCCAAGAACAAGAGTGTGTCAACTATTTTTGCAAAGGGCTGAGTCACCTCTACCATGTGAAACAAAGAACAGTAGTCTTTGCTGCGCTCTGCCTGAATTGCAAAGCTATATGCTTACGAATGATCATTGTTTTAGCCAACTTGTTATCTCCAAATCTTCTCTTCAATTTCTCTTAAATTCGCTCAAATTAAGCCACCAAAATGCTTTCACCAAGGGCACCTCCACATTGCTAAATCCAATAGTTTCATTGTTAGTGCCCATCTTACTTGACTGACAAAAGTCATTTGAAAGCTTGTTTGGAAGTTCTGGCAGGGGAGTGCAGCTATTCATATACCCTTGACTGAAGAATAGTTCTCCTCTAGTGGGGTTAGTCATCCTCTTTGACTGAGTTTGCAGCTTCTGGAAGGACACATATGGAGCAGTGAGGGAGGAAAGAAAAACCCATCAGATCAACTGAATAAACCCTGGTGGTCAATGGGATGACAAATATCACAGCCAGATCATCCTCACATCCCCAACAACATTTTTCACAGACCTAGAGACAATACAGAAATTCATATGAAAACACAAAAGAACAGGAATAGCTAAAGTAATCCTCAGCAAAAGGAACAAAACTGTAAGCATCACATTTCTAGATTTTAAACTTTATTACAAAGCTATGGTAATCAAGTCAGCTTGGAATCGGTACAAGAATAGACCCATAGACCAAGGGGACAGAACAGAGAATCTGGAAATAAAACCACAGTCCCTCAACCAATTCATCTTCATCAAAGCCATCAATAACAAACACTGGAGAAAGGAAACCATATTTAGCATATTGTGCTGGGAAAACTGGCTAGCCACATGCAGAAGAATGAAACTGGCCCCCTATCTATCACCATATACAAAAATTAACTCAAAATGGATCAAGGACTTAATATAAAACTTCAAACTATAAGACTCTTAGAAGAAAATGTAGGGAACACCTCCTGGTCATTGAAGTAGGCAATGAATACTTAGCCAAGTCCTCAAAAACAAATGCAACAAAAGCTATGTTTGACAGGTAGGACTTTATCAAACTGAAAAGTTTTGGGACAGCAAAAGAAGCCACCAAGAGAGTAAAGAGACAATCTTTGGAATGGGAAAAAATATTTGCAACCTATACATCCAAAAAGGACTAAAATCCAGAATCTACAAGGAACTAAAGTGAATTGAAAAAAAAAGAGCAGCCCCATTAAAATGTGGGCAAAATACATGAACAGACATTTCTCAAAGGAAGACATACAAGCAGCTAACAAACACATGGGGGAAAAAATGTCCAGTCTCGTTAACCATCAGATGTAAGGACGGCTATCTAAGTCAAAAAACAACAGCTGTTGTCACTGCTGTGGAGAAAGGAGAATGTTTCTATATTTTTGGTGGGATTGTATTCTAGATCAACCTTTGTGGAAAGCAGTGTGGTGATTTCTCAAAGAACTAAAAATTGAACTTCCATACAACTCAGTAACCACTCTTCTGGAAAAATAAATAAATACATGAATACCATTTGAATCAGTTGATCACTCTATCTTTCATGACACACTTTTTTTTAAAATTTGGCATCCAGGCAGCACAAGAACTTGGTTTCCCTTCTTATCATCGTTTCCTCCTTGTCAGTCTCCTTTTCTGGTTCCTCCTTTTCTGTCCATCCATGTTAGAATACCACTGGGCTCAGTCTTTAGCCTGCTTCTCTACTCCACCTTCTGCCACTGTATCAGCAATCTCATTCAGTCTCATGATTTTAAATATCATACACTGGGATTCTTTCTGTAACATACATCAAGACTCACCTTCCAAACTCCAGACTTCATTTTCCAACTGCCTCTTTATACCGCCATTTGGATGTCTGATAAACATCTCAAACATAACATGTTCAAAAACAAACTCTGATCACTCAATCAAACCAGCTCCATATATAACCTTCCTCATTTCAGGTGATGGCAATTGCATCCTCCCACTTGATCAGGCCAAAAGCTTTGATGTCATCATTGAAATTTCCCTTTCTCTTCTATTCCACATTCAATCTGTCAGCAAATCTTGTTGACTCAGTCTTCAGAAGCACATTCAGAACCTGACTACTTCTGACTACCTGCACTGATGTTGGTCTGACCCAACCTTGACTCTTGCCTTGATTATTTGTGATGTTCTTATGCCATAATTCTATTTCTACTTTTTCCCTCTTTCACTCAAACCCTACAAAGGTTCTCCATTTCTATCAGAGTAAAATCAAAAATCCTCAAAGTCCTATATGATCTTCTCCCTCTTTTAACTTTCTGTCATCCGTATTCTTTTTCTGCCTTTCTCATTCTAGTTCAGTCACATTGGCCTATTAACTTTTCCTTGATAAGTCAGGCACATTATGACCTTAGAGCCTTTAAATTGCTATTTTCTTTCTCAGCCATGTTTTCTTCCAGGGTGTCTACCTGACCAACTTCTCTGGTTTGATGGCTCTATTCTTTCTGACTGCCATATCTTCTTCTTCAGCAACAGTCCTTAATTTCCACTGGGCATCCACTCTCTCTTCTGACCATGTGGTCTGAAGAGAATTCCATATCCCTTGGGGTGAATGGGACATATTACCCAGGTCAAGACCGTCAGCAGATTACATTTCCCTGGCTACTATGATTGGTTCAGAAACAGGCATGAGAACCAATCAGTGAGATTCAGTGACATTTTTAAATAAAAATGCAGGTACAACAGGAGGTATTTTCCACTCAGTGTCAGGAGAATATTAAGTCTAGAGCTGTCACTTTGAGGGGAAAGCATGGAGCTACTGGGGACAATCAGATCAAATGAAGTCAATTCCTTGGAAGACAGAACCAGGAAACAGGAGGCAACCAAGTCCTTGTAGCATCAATTGCACCCTTAATTTAGCTGATGTTGTGAACTTTTCAGGGATATTAATAATAATATTTAAAATTCCATATATGGCTTAACCCACTTTGAGTTGGAATTTCTGTCACTTGCAGTTAAAAGAATTCTGATCCCAAAGCTGGGGAATGTTTGTTGAGACTGTCTTTGCTGGTAGACAAGCTAAATTTGAGACCTCCCCTTCCAAATGATAGACCATATAAATTACAGCCTTATCCCTACCCCCCTAGTCCCATCGGTACAGAGACTGAATGCTCATTACACAATGTTGTAACTTCTACTGGCCCTAACTCTTTCTTCCATCTCAATGTTTGAATTTTTTAAAAAGTGACCAAAAAAAGGAAATTTTCAAGATTTTTCTATTTACACAAGACACAGCTCATTACACATATAGCAGGCACACAATAAATACTTGCTAGATGATCCAATGAAGAGAAGAACATTACTGGTACACACTAATAAGTGGTTTCTTTTCATATGTTTTTCTTACAATGCTTCTAACAAAGCAAACAGCAAATAAAAGTAATGATTGATTTTATTGCATTATAGTTAGGACAGGCTACATCTGTTGGAGCCAGTTCTGGCCTTCCTAGCTTAAGAGGGACACAGGGTACTTGGAGAGGGTACAGAGAATAAACCAATGACAGACTGAAAAGCACTGCACATTAATCCCGGGTAAGAGAACTGATAGCAGCAAAGAACAGCTAAAGAGACACTTACTAGTCAACAAATGTACAGAATCCAAGAGCTTAGAGGTCATATAACCTAATAACCTTCTCCTTTTACAGAAGAGGAAACTGAGGCTTCCAGAGCTAAGGTGACTAGGGGATAGACCAAGGCATCTGAGATGCATTCTAGAATGCTACTTTTCAAGTGTAATCAATACAAAACTATAGGTCCATACCTTTTAGTGGGTTATGAAGTTAATTATTGGATTTGGTCAATTTTAAATAAACAAATAAGAACACAATAGAAAAGAAAAAATCTGAATGTATTTTTTGTAATAAGGGTAAGTAATATTACATAGAATTTTTGTTTCAGTTTACAAAGACACACACAAATGTACATAGATGTGTTGTATCAGGATGTAATATGTACCTCATACCACAAATCAAGTTTTCAAAAGTTTGGAACCACAGATCAAGAAAGACGAGAACACTAACTGATTATGCACTGTGTTCAGAGCCCAGCAGAGAAGACCTTCCCTGGCTTTGACTTCATGTTAAATAACAGTGAGTGCAAACCCAGCCAATCATCAGAATTACCTGAGAAAATTTTTTAAATGCAGATTCCTGAGCCCCACTTCCAAAGATTCTGAAGGTCTGCAATAATTTTTATATTTTTTATAAGTTTTTCAGGAAATTCTCACACAAAGATTAGTTTTAAGACCAGACATCTTTTTGAAGGAGAAAATTAGCAGAGGCTCATCCTCCACTGAGATCCATCTACAAAGTGCCTTGCAAGTAACAAGAAAGAGCAAGTCCAAGTTGTCTTATGGGGCACTGACACATGGGGCTCATGGAGAGGGTCATGTGTGAATCAGACACCAGCAACAGATGTTCAAAAATAGGAAATTAATGTTTTCCTAGAAACCCAGAGAAACTAGGAGGGAGAGAAGTGAAAGACAAAGGCTGGACACTCTCTAAAAAGGCCAATGTTATCCTGATACCAAAATCAGACAAAGACATCATAAGAAAAACAAAAACCAAAACCACAGATGAATATCTCTTACGAATATGGACACAAAAATCCTCAGCAAAATACTAGTAAGCTACATTTAACAACACATTAAAAAGGATTATATGCCATGGCCTGGTGAAATTTATCCCAGGGATGCAAATTGGTTTAATATCCAAAAATCAATGAATACACTATACCATATCAATAGAATTTTTAAAAAGCACATAGCCAGCTCAATATACACAGAAAAAAAAACTTGACAAAATTCAACAGCCTTTTATAAGAACACTTGAAAAACTAGAAAAAGGAAAGAATTCCCTCAACTGGATAAAGAACATCTATGAAAATTCACAGGTAACATCAAGTTTTCTAGTGAAAGACTATATGCATTCTCTCTAAAGGTCAGGAGCTAGACAAGGATGTCTGTTCTCACCACTTGCACTAAACATTGTATTGGAAACCCTAGCCAGAGATATTAGGTAAGAAAAAGATAAAAAGCACCAAGACTGGAAAAGCAAGAAGTAGAACTGTCTTTATTCATAAACGACATGATTCTCTATATAGAAAATCCTAAGGAATCCACCAGAAACCACTGAAACAAATAAATGGTCTCAGCAAAGGTCACAGAATTTTCTATACAAGATCAAGCTAAAAAATAAAAGTATTCCTATATACTGGCAATGAACAATCTAAAAATGAAATTTTAAAAAAATTCCATTCACAATAGCATCAAAAAGAGAAAAATACTTGAGAATGTATTTACCAAAAAAAAACCAGTAAAAGTTATACTCTAAAAATCAAAAAGAAAGGAAGGAAAGATGATCTAAACTTGGGACCTCAGGGAGTCTGGACAGAAAGACAACAGAGGCAGGAGGGAAGACCCTGGGCAGCTGTTGAGTTTCTGCTTAGGAGACAATCAGGTATCTCGTTTACACACACAGTTTTTGACAAATGTGGTTTAAGATGGAGATGCAAGATGACTGGAGTGTGAACCATTTAAAACAACTATAGTAGAATTGTTTCATGTATTGAAGGTCTGTGTCCCCCTCAAAACTCACACACTGAAGCCACAATCCCAGGGTGATGATATAAGAAGGTGGGAATTTGGGAGTCAAGGATGATAGACTATGCCACCCCAAAATATGCTACTTTGGTAATAGGATTATTTTGAACTAAACACTCTTTAAAAAATAATAAATACATGAAGGACACTCTGACCTCCCCTTTTTCTTCCTAAAGGCCAGAGATAAAATTCTCATATGAAAAACGTCCTCTCTGTACTAGAAGAAAAATAACATTCTGATCACCAGAGATAGAGGCAAGGCTGAGAAAAATCTGTGTGAACTATGTTTAAATAATCATTCCTAGTTATTTTTCCACCATTAACTGTCCTAGCCCAAATTCCTTTTTTTATCATATTTCTATAATTTACTACTCTTAGACTAATGTAGTATAGTAGCATCCAACTCAAACTGTTTCTTTAGCTTCCCTGTGTCATGTAAAATTTATATTAAATAAATTTGTATTCTTTTCTCCTGTCAATCTGTTTTATGCAATTTAATTCTCAGTCCTAGTCAAAAACTGTAAAAAGGTAGAGGTAAATTTAGGTTTCTTCTAAGTTAGACTAAGATGAAGTCATGAGCGTGGAGCACCAGAGTGGGATTAGTGTACTTAAAAGAAGAAGAGGCCAGAGCTGACACAGCAAAACAGTCATCTGCAAACCAGGAAGAGAGCCCTAACCAGGAACTGAATAAGCTGGCAACCAGATGGTGAAGCTTCTCGGCTTCCACGACAGAGAAAGAAATCTCTGTTGTTTAAGTCAACCAGTTCATGGTATTCTGTTATAGCAGCCTGAGCTGACTAATACAAGTTCCTTTTACACATCTCATACTCTCTTAGAAGAAAAATTCCTTGAGGTCAGGGTCCTTATTGTCTCACAGGAGTCCCCATATCTCCAGTGACTGGACAAGCACTTAAAACGTAATAGGTGCTCAATAAAAACTTGTGGAACAATAGAGTCTTCCTGAAGGTGACATCTGTATCTAAGTCGGTTGTGTAGCTCCCTTGTCATGTAACATCATGCTTCACCATCACTCGACTTAAATTAGGGGGAAGGCAAAGAAGCATCCAAGGATCCAGCCGGCAGCAAGCTATAAATAATTTCTATGCACAGCACAAATGAAAACACCCGAATGGCATCAGAGGGACCAGCAGAATACTCCTCCAGGAATTTTTCTAATAAAAAATAATAGTTCATATGAAATTGCCTCTTTGACCTCCAGAGCACTGACCAAATGCATTGCTCACTAGCAACTCTGGAATATTCAACTCCCTACTAGGGTTTTTCTAACCTAGAAAAAGTTTGCTCCATGCTATATCATGCGGGACACTCCATACTGGCAAATAAGGGTTCCAGAAGTCAGCACCAAGATTTGAGGAGCCCATGCTGCCTTAATTGCCCTGTGCTTGGAATCAGCTCTGGTCATTACAATGAAAAGTGCTGAACACTCATAGGAGCCGGCAGTCATAGGGTCCCTTACAGGCTTTCCCCAGCATATTTGAGGCATCTTTCTTTCACCCGCCATCCACACGTTCTGTGGGATTGGAATGGTAAACATGGGCTGGGGTAGCCTAACCTTGAACCTCTGCCTTGAGCCTCTCCTTTCCTACAGGTAACTACCCAGAGTAAGGCAAACCCTGGGTAATAAATTCTTGCTAGCTAAACTCTGAGAAGACTGAAAAATAACCAGAATGCCAATGCATGGATTTGTAATGAGAAATGGCAAACTGTTAGCAGATTGGAATGAACATATTAGCAGGTCAATGTACTCCCTCACTAAAATAAAGAAAACTACACTCTAATTTGATTAATACTGAGTCAGAACAGATGAATGCAGTTGTTCTTAATGCATATTCCTTACAAGGGATACTTTGAGACATTCTTTCCCATTCTGAAGAAACTAGAGAACGCTATTGCTTCAACTGTTTGGCTAAGCCTTCTGGACAACGTAGGGTACAAAGTGAACATGTTTTTTATCTGTTCCCGCTAAACATGTGCTTGGCTTCTACTCCATGCTAGGCATTGTGCCAAGTGTTTTAATGACATTCCCATTCAATTCTTCCAGTGATAATTTGTGGAAAGTTGCATTGTTATCACCATGTCACATAAACTGAGGCTTAAGAGAAGACACTTGTCCAAGGGCACAGTAATAAGTGGCAGAGCCAGGATTCAAACTCAGGGAATCCAAACACTCTAAAGTGTCTAGCACAATACCTGGCTCACAGTGAGAGCACAATCCTCACTCTCAGTTATGAACTTTTACTGCTCACACTGGACTAAATTAATACAACCAACTTCTGACCACAGCAACCCTTCAATCGTTGCTGGTAATTTTGGTGTTTCTGAAAATCCTCAGGTGCCTGTAATCCAACCAGACACCTATAATCCAACTATTTATAATGTTGCTGACTAAAAGAATGTCTTAACTGCCAGATCTCATCTATGATAACTCTCTCCTCCATGTGCCTTTCTTCAAGGAGAATCACAGTTATAGGCTCTTAAAGTTATAGACTGTTAAAGTCAAAATGGATCTTTGAAATCTTGTGATCCACATTTACTCTTTATAGAAAATGAGACCCAGAAAATGTAAGTGCATTGCCAAAGATTTCCTTAATGTAACACTCAACAAATATCTATTGAGTGCCTACTAGGCACAAGGCATAAAACCTAAGTCATTGGCAGAGTCGAGACTAGTTCTCTAATTCTGCAGCAACTGCTCTCCACTCTATGCTGTAACAGTTCCCAAAAAATTGAGTTTTTTAACCAATATGTAACCCTTCCCCCAGTAATGCAATGTAAATTGTGCCTTGGGTCCAATTGCTTGTCACCCCTTGTCATCAAGTCAGGATCTCCACCCCTTGAGATATCTTGGCTTTAACAAGATCTCTGTTGCTCAATGCTTCCTGCCATATGGATGTCCCAAAGGTCAGATCTTGGTAGAACACACTGGTGCCATGTTGCAGAAAGGCCTAGGGAGCCCGAGGTCACAATAGTCCCTTAATATAGTTCTTCACCCATCCAACAACTCTGTAAAAATAGTTTTCAAATGGGTTAAGAATTAATTAATGAGTAGACACATCACCCCACTCACTGCTTATGGAATCCCAGCTAAAAAGTCCCCTGGACTAAAAAGCAGATAGAACCACCAAACTTGAAGCAGGAAGACTATAGATACACCTACTATCTCATCCCTTTGTATTATGGGGCCAGCAACAATGTTGACTAGAATTCATCAGTTGATCTAAGTCTCAGGTACATGTATTTGTCGTCCCCATGTTCAATGCCTACCAGCCTTTATGCCCCAGTTTGGGGTAGGATGGTGGGATAGTGACAGAGAACAAGTAGGAAAAGCCTCTCATCATGAAAACAAATAAAATCTTTGTTCTTTCATTGGGATTTAGGTTTCATGCTTTTAACCATAGAGTGAAATTTGGTCTTGTTGACACGTCCCTTTTGAACCATTCCTCTGATATGTGTTCATTAAGATGTAACCAAGGATGTGACAGGACCCTGAAGCAGCATTTGAAGACAGTGCAGACATTCTGCCATGCACTTCTGAGTTCTGACATTTCCTAAAAGTCAAAATAGATCTCGATTCCTTCTGCTACTACCCTCTATGGTCTGGGTCTGGATATTGGGAGAAAAGAGAAATGAAATCATCCAATTTTCATTGAGTGGACATTTATCGAGTATATATCATATGGTAAGGATATAGGACATAAATATGACCACAACACACGTCCCCCTTCTCCAAGAACTCAGAGTCTGGGTTAAGCCCTTAGTACACTGAGGAATGTGATTACTCTACTGGAAGTTTTATTTTAGTGTGTTGCAGTAAAATGTCTTCTTAAGAAAAGCAAAGTTAAGCAACACTGCAGGAGGAGGTAGACCAGTGTATTAGTTTTGTCTACAAACTCTAGAGTCAGCCCACCAGGATTAAATTCTCAGGACCACAGTATACGAATTGTGTGAAGTCAAGCATGTTTACTTTAGCATCCCCACCTGCACAATGGGTCTAACTTTACTACTTTTCCTTTTCCTCACCTGCACAATGGGTCTAACTTTACTACTACACATAGAGTTACTGTTAGCTTCCAATGAACTGAGTTTCTCTAAAGTGCTTAGCACAATACCTGGCTCACAGTGAGAGCACGATAAATCTTAGCCATTATTATTATTTTAATTATTAACCTATTATCCACCCAAGTTAATGAAACATTCTATCTAAAGAAGAAAAGAAGAGAAGGAAAGAGAGAAGGACAGAGGAGAGAGGGAGGGGAGAAGGAAGGAAGGAAGGGAGGAGGGAGGCAGGGGGAGAAAGAGAGAAAGGAGGAAGGGAGGGAAGAAGGGAAAGAAGGAAGACCATGTGCTTGCTCTTCAAATTGTTCCTAGATAAAATACAATTAAATAAAACCCAATTCGAAGTGAAAGCACAACGGGCGCACAATTAAACAGAATAATAATAACCATCTTTCGTTCTCAAAGCTTTTCTCACTAACAGGCTCCCCTCCAGCCCTCCCTGGACCCACCTGGGGCCACAACAGCTTCCTGCCTATGCTCAGAGGAGTGACCATTTGGGTTCCACACACCTACTTCTCATTTCCTCTCCTGCTCTTCTTCCATAGTCAGAAACATATTTGCAAAAAATGACAGTTGTTTGGCAAACGAGAGGCCCTACAAGACTGCACAGGGCCCAGGGCATGACTGCTAAACTCAGCCATCCAGCCAATGGGACCCCTCCCACAGGCTTCTGTACAATAATAATTGATGAGTGTTCATGGACAAGTCCAGATTTGAGCAAATTTTTTAAAACTGAGCACCTCCTGCATGTCAGATTCCATTCCAGGGCTGGAGATTGACAGTCTCTGTCCTTAAAACCAGGCAAGAAAACCCCACAATAAGCAAGAAAACAAATCCTTAATCATTTCAGATAGCGACAAGAGCTACAATGGAGAAACGAAAGCCTATATGTATGTATGGGTGGGAGGGAGCTTTTTCTCGTGGGGCGGTCAGGGAAATTCTCTGCTCCATCAACTTTCCAGAGTCTCAGCTGGAATCATGAAACAAAGTTCCCTGAGCTTCTGTTTTCAGCAAACAAGTAAAATTTCACTACTAAATGGATTTTTCTCCATTCAAAAAACAAACATGGATTTAGGGCAAGTCTTCATTAACCCCAACATTCATCCCCTTACAGTACTAGATAATTAGGTCTGTTCCATAAAGCCCCAGGACAAATACAACACAGGGGGAAAAAAGGCAAGTTGCATCCAATGTGTTCTCAACCTGGTAGCACCAGATAGGTCAACATCGCCTCTGACCCCCTGTGGTCCCAGCTTTCATCTCATGACTGTAGAGTGCATGGAGCACTGGTCTCATCTCCTAAATGGTCTCCACTTTCATTCTTGCCCTTCTTCGATACATTCTGCACATAGTAGCCCAAGGGATCTTTTTAAAACCCACCTCTGGTCAAGTCACTCCCCTGCCTAAAATTCTTCAATGTCTTCCATGACTCCTCATCTAATGACAGGGAACTTAAGCTGACCCACAACCAAAGCTGATGTTCAAAATACATAACCCCCAGGTGCTTCCCAGTCAAAATGCAAGTCAGCCAAAAACAACCTTTGTGTACATACAACCCTGATATATGTTTACTTTAAATTTACCTATATGTACCACTGCCAGTCTGTATATTAAAGATCAATAAGATTATTTCTTTTCATAAAAACAAAGGTACTATTTCCTTTCCCAAGGGGTTGGCTTTTGCACCCTTATCAGCAAACACGGAGACTTTTGAGGCAGTCCATAAACAATCACCTTTCCCTGTGAATGTATGACAAAAACTAACTAAGACAAAAATGTATTGTTTCTTTCCATGTCTCTGTTACACTGTGACTTATGCCATACGTTTGGACCTGAAAAATTAGTGTCAACCAAATTTTAGCAAAAGAAACTATATTGTCAATACAATGAGGGAAACTGTCTATTGATAGGCTCAGGCATCCCTTTTGTAAAGTAAATAAATATTTTGTAATTAAATTGCTTCGATGCAAATTCATTTGTTTTCTAAGTTCCTACAATGGATTTTCTCAAAACAATCTATCACCGCCAAAATGAAGGCAACAACCAAGAGACTCAGAAAAAAAATTCTATTCCTTGCCCATTCACAATCTAATTATTGTACTGTCACGATAGATTTGGAAGAAATTATTCTCAAACACTTTGAGAGAACTTTTCCATTATTATAGAAATAATTGGTGTGCTCTTTTGAAAAAATGTTTCAGACACAGGCAGACCTGGTAGACAAGGACAATACTTCAAAAATTCAAAGGATGGATACAGCCAGGTGTAAACAAACTTTTCTCTGTTCTCCAGATGCTGGCCATAGTTTCCCACTTCTGGACTTCTGTTTATACTGTTTCCCTCACCAGAAATTCTCCTCCCAGACTACTCCTCCTCTTTCCCAGACAACTGCATGTAAGCATGTGGTCATGCATCAGTGTGTACGTGCACAAGTATGCACATACACACACAGGCTCCAACTCAGATGACCTAAAACTTCCTAGCAACCTTCAAAGCCCATCTCAGACATAGTCATGTACCACATAACCACATTTTGATCAATGGCACAGCATATTTATGATGGTGTTTCTATAAGATAATAAAACTATCATTTTTTACTGTGTCATTTCTATATTTAGAGATATTTAGATACACAAATGCTTACCATCGTGTTACCGTTGCCTACAGTATTCAGTACAGTAAGCTGCCTCATAGGTTTGCAGTCTAGGAGCATTAGGCTATACCATATAGCCTGGGTGTGTAGCAGGTTGTACCACCAAGATTTGCATAAGTACTCCAGGATGTTCACACAATGATAAAACTACCTAACCACACACTTCTCAGGAAGTATCCTCATCATTAAGAGACATATGACTCTATAGCCCTTCTAAAAATGCTCCCTTGATCTGTCCCCACTGAGACCAGAAATTGTGAAAGTCTCTTTCTTGGAAACATAGTTAGTTAGAATACAAATTTTAAAATGCTGTCTTGTCTTTCTCCTCCTACTAAATATTGGCCTTGTTGAGACTCCAGACTTTTTCTCTTTTTTTATTCTTTTTTTTAAATTATAAAGATGTGGGGTACAATTCAGGATTAGGTATGCAAACGTTGATTATGCAGTACCCTTGTTGATAAGGTGTGCCCCTCCCTCCCCTAGCAGTTCCCCTCAACTGCCAATCTCATCCCCCCTCCCCTGACAGTTTCCCACTACTGCCAATCCCTTTCTTATAGTGTTATAATAATTGTTCAAGGTTTGTTTATGAGTGAAAACATATGGTACTCCAGACTTTTTCTAATAAGTTTCCCACAGCATCTAATGCACTGTTTGGTAAATAGTTGATGCTCCATAAATCTTTGTTTGGCAAATGAACAAATGAATAGAGAGAGTTCTTACCATCAAATAACCTTCCATCACTGGTATCAGCCCAAGTGGTTTATGCACTTTCTGGAACTATTATCTTTAAAATGTAAGGCAGGTTGTCAAACCACTGATGAAAATTAACCCCAAAGTTCTGTGGTATCATGTAGAAGGCACAGACTGCAGACAACTTTGAAAGTTCACTTTCACTCTTTAACTGGTCATCGTAACACTCTCCTGATAGACCTAATTATATTAATCAGTGCTTTTATTTTATGTCCAGCTAAGAGTCCAGGCCAGTGAGGACAACATCAACATCAGATACTGCTGGTGGGGTCACAAACGGAGCGACTGTAGTGGCAACCCATCATTTCCCGCCTCCTGTGATGCCCCCTGGCTTTGGAGGCACCAAGTAAACAGGTAAGACCCAGCAGTACAAACTTCACAACAGCCAGCTTTAAAAAGTCACAGTTCTAGACTGTTTACCACAAGTAATGCACCCTTCTATTTCCAAGGTTATAAAATCTGTGCATAAATCTCAATTTTAAAATGAGTTCAACCCAAGGAATGGCTAATATCCATTTCATGGCTGAAATTATCCTACACACCCCTCAATACTGTGATACAATGATTACAATCTTATTATGGCTATTTGTAAATGAAAAGGATCTTACTTCCCCTCAAAAAATGAAACAGAAGAGGGAAGGGAAAAGGAAAGAGGGAAAGGTTCTGATTACCTGAGATAGCTCTTTTAGGTGACCGTTTAGCTGCTGTTTTTTAGCACTGACAACTCTAAGGTTTTGGTGAAAAGAAAGTTAAAGAATGCATGAAAATTGCTTTTCAGAATCAACTCCCAGATTAGTTGTGCTTTATTAGGCTTTTTTGTTTTTGTTTTTGTTTTTTAATCATTGTGATAGTAGCAAACGTATGATGAGCTAAAATGACACCTAAATTTTATTTTTAAAGTCAAAATTCTGTCAGTTCTCTATCCAGGATATTTGAAAGTCCAAATTTATATTTTGTGGAGACTAGGAATTATATGTGGACAAAGCCTACCTTCTACCTTTGATTTAGCTTTTTATTATGAAAAATTTAAATGGCTACAAGAATAGAGTAGTTTAATGAGCCTGGAGGTACTGTTACAAGTTTCAAAAATTATCAGTTTATGGCCAGTCTGGTTTACCTACACCCCACATATCTCTCTTCCCCACTCTCAATTTATTTTGAAGTAAATCTCAAATAACATATTAATTCATGTATAAATATCCCAATACATACATCTAAAATATAAAAATTCAAAAATACCTCAATAACATTATCATACCTAAAAAGAATGAACAATAAGTTTTTAATATTGTCAAATATTTAGTCTATATCCTAGTGTTCCCGGTTTGTTGATTATCTTAAATATTTTCCAATTGTTTGTTCAAAGAAGGAATTAAATTAGGCCCATACAATGAGATTGGTTATTAGTCTCTAAAGTCTTTTTTAAAATATAACTTCCTCCTCATCTCTCTTTTTTATATCCTTAAAGTTTTTTTGTTATAGAAACTAGGTCATTTGTCCTGAAGAATTTCTCACAGTCTGCACTTTACTGATTGCATCCCTGTGGAATTTACCTGTTCCTCTGGCCCCTGTACTTCCTGTAATTGGCAATTGGATCTAGAGTCTCAATCAGATTCAGGTTTGATTTTTTTTTTTCCCTTGGCAAGACCACTTCATGGGTAAATTTGTATTCTTCCATCAGTTGAGTTGTTTCTCTTTTTGTGATGCTTATAGCCATTGATAATCATTACCTAGATCCATTAACTTATTAGGGTTTGCAAAATGCCTGTGTCCCCAGGTAGGAACATCAGAAGCTGAGGCTGTATTCTCTCTGGCTTCATTACTGCTTGATCTCTTCATCAGCTATAACGCCTCTATAAAGAGAAACTCTTCTAATCAACTATTTTGTTCCTGAGGTAGAGTTCATCCAGAAACAAGACAAATGCTTTTTTATTTTTTTAATCTACTGGCTTCCAAACTAATGAGTTGTTTTCTAACATTCACCAAGAGTGACCAACGATTTTTCTAGCACCATTTGGAACTCATGGAATAAAACATATTTGATGTGTTTCTATTCATCTTAGTTTTTATCTTTACTGATGTTGAAATATTTGCCCTGTGGGAGCTTTTGCAAGTTGTCTCCTGAGTCTTTTTGACATGTTTCTTCTAGTCTTTGATAGTTTCCTGGCTTTCACCTATGACAATTGCCCCAAACTCACCTTGTTTATTTCTTCCCAGATGTAGAATCAGCCATCTTGCCCAGAAGTTTTGGTTCCTTTAAGCAGAACCACAATCTGGGTGGTAGGTGTTCTTATTGCAACTGGTTTAGTCATTCATTCTAGGCCTTTTAAGTGGACAAAGTTTGAAAGAAAATAATCTATTAGGTTAGTACTGATGAGCCTAATTAAAAATCAAAACAATAAGATTTTTCTTAAATTCCTTAATCTTACATCTGTATCTACAAAAGCTCAATTCTCAATGAAACCAATGTAGTTATTCATTTGCTTTATCCCACACCATACTTATAACAATATTAGAATAGTACTATAAGTGTCAGTACCAAGAATATGATTACTAAAAATAGTTTAAGAATTTTTTTGCAGTTATTTCTGTCCTTAGCATGTATACTCACCATTTAACATACAGTCAAATTACCATATTAAAAGTCACTTGGAGGAGTTCCTCTCTGTTTGCTTATGCTATCAGCTCAATCCACAGTTAGGCTTATTTATTTCATTTTATTTTCAACTTTTAGAGGTTGCCTTTTAAGTTTTATTTTTATAATCTAGTTTTATAATTATATAAAGCATTTCTTTACCTGTACAATGTCCACTTGCATATGTAATCCTGAATTGTACCACACATCTTTAAAATAAAAATAAATTTTGCATAGTTCCAAGGTCAAGTCTGCAAAACAAAATGTAATTAAGAAGACTACCTTTTATCTCTGAATTCTTCACACTAGTTCTTCTCTCCCTAAAAAGTAGTCCTTTTAAAAATATATGGTTTACAAAGGTTAACTCCAAATGGATCAGAGACCTAAATGTAAAACCTCAAACCATAAGAACCTTAGAAAATGAAGGAAATACCCTCATGGAAATCGGAACTGGCATTCAATTCCAGAACAAAACCCGAAACCCACAGGTTATAAGAGAGAAGATAGACAAGTGGGACCTTATTAAACTGACAAGCTTCTGCAAGGCCGAAGAAACCATCAAGAGAGCAGGGAGACAGCCTACAGACTGGGAAAAAATATTTGCCAACACCAGGTCTGACAAAGGCTTAACATCCTGGATCTACAAAGAACTAAAACGTGCTGAAAAGAAAAAAACAAACAACCCCATTATCAAATGGGCAAAAGATATGAACAGACACTTCACAAAAGAAGACATCCGAGCAGCCAACAGACACATGAAAAAATGTTCAACCTCACTAATCATCAGGGAGATGCAAATCAAAACCACACTGAGATACCATCTAACTCCAGTCAGAATGGCAATTATCAGCAACTCAAAAAATAGCTGCTGGAGAGGGTGTGGCGAAAAGGGAACACCTCTACACTGTTGGTAGGAGTGTAAACTAGTGCATCCTCTGTGGAAAGCAGTGTGGCGATTCCTAAAAGCTCTAAATATCAACCTCCCATAGGACCCCACAGTCCCCCTACTGGGAATGTACCCTGAAGAACTGAAATCACTCCATAAAAAAGATACCTGCACACGTATGCTTATCGCAGCATTGTTCACAATAGCAAGAACCTGGAAACAACCATGCTGCCCATCAAAAGAAGACTGGATTAAAAAAATGTGGTACATATACATGATGGAATACTACACAGCCATAAAAAAGAACAAAATCATGAATTTTGCAGCAACCTGGATGGAACTAGAGTCTATAATACTGATTGACCTCTCACAGAAACAAAGATCCGAATATCACATGTTCTCACTCATATAATGGACCTTGAACATCCAATGTAATACTATAAGAAAATGACTGACGGTACTGGGAAACTATGGGGGGGAGGGGGATGGGATTAACAGTACCAAATATCTGTCTGGGGCTGGGAAAACACCTCTTATCAACAGGGTGTCTGAATGAAACGTAATTGTACACCTAACCCTTAACTGTACCCCACAAAACTATAATAAAAATACTGATTAATTATTAAAAAAAAAAAAAAAGAAAGAAAATGGAAATAAATAGAATCAAAAACTCAAAAAAAAAAAAAAAAAGTTTCCTTCATTCCGACACAATAGCCTACATAGGTAAGAGAGTTCTCATTTTCAAATATTCATAAAAATAAACAACAACAGGTGGAAAATCACTGATCTCTAAATCACACTTCTTTTTAATGCCAAACATTCCATGGGTATGATTTCTGTAGCATCTATTCACATGATCATA
>NW_007075835.1:109778-218154 GCF_000164805.1 Carlito syrichta
ACCTCTTATCAACAGGGTGCCTGAATGAAATGTAATTATACACCTAACCCTTAACTGTACCCCATAAAACCATAATAAAAAATATTGATAAAAAATATATATATATGGTTTATTCTTCCTTGTTTTTTTTTTTTAAATACAAGCAAATTCTGTGGGTGCATATGTGTATGTATCCCCTTTCCTTAATAAATGACAGTATATTGTTCTTTTTTTAAAAAAAACTTTCTTTGTTTACTTTATATGCCCAGGATGTCACTCTACAGTTATACTTAGGGATCATTCTCATTCCTTTTCGTAGTTGCACAGCCCATACTCAGTTATGATGTCCTACCATTTATTTAACAAGTTCCCCATCTATGGACATTTAGGCTGCTCCCAGTCATTTACTCTCATAAATAGGGCTGCCATGAGTATTCTTGTATATCTGTCTTTTCATATTTTTGCCAGGGTAGCTTGGAGATTCCTAGAAGTAGAATTACTGGGTCATAGGGTAAATGCACATGTGATTTTGCTAGATTGTGCCAGTCTCCTCTGTGGGCATAGTACCAGTCCACGTTCCTCCCAGACACAAGTGAGAATTACTGCTTTCCTACAGTTTTGCCAACAGAGCACATTGTCCACCTTTGGGATTCTGGCTCTAATAGGTAAGAAACCATATGTTGGTGTAGTTTTTAATATACATTTACCTTATTATGAAGGAACTTGAACATCTTTTTATGCTGTTAGGAGAGATATAGATTCCTTTTTCTGTCAATTGTCTGCTTATATTTCTAATCCACGTTTCTACAGAATTGTTGGGGTTTTTCTCTTCTATTTCTCTAGGTTTTCTTATACATTAGGACTACTAAAACTTTGTTGACTTAAGTTGCTAGTATTTTTCTAGTTTGCCATTTGCCTTCTTATCTTGTTCATGGTAGGTTTTCTCCTTTTTGTTCTTTGATTTTTTTTCCATACGAAATTTTCTTATTTCAATACAATAAAATTTATCAGTCTTTTCCCTTATTGTGTCTGGATTTGAGTCATAGTTCAGAAAGTTTCACAATCTCCAAGAATAAGAAATAATTTGCCAATATTTTATTTTAATATTTTTATAGTTTCAGTTTTTACATTTAAATCTCTTACCCACTTGGAATTTAACCCAGTATATGGTGCGAGGAACAGATCCAGCTTTGTTTTTTCAAGTAGTTTTCTGCTTATCCCAATACCACTTGTAGAGAAGTCCATTCCTCCACCAATTTGAAATGCCACCTTTTTCGTATGCAAAATTTTTGTATACAGACGAATCTGTTTCTGGATTTTTCTACTCTGCTTAATTCATCTGCCTATTCATGTGCCAGTGCCAACTTGTTTTGATAACAGAGGTCTTCTAGTATGTTTTGGTGTCTGGTGAGTTTTTTTCCCCTTGTTGCTTTTCTTTTTCAGAGTTTTCTTGGCATCTTATTCACCTTTCTACCAAACCTGTCTAGCCTCCAACTGGAATTTTTGACTGTCAATTAATTTTCCAAAACTGAGTTGACAGCTGTTTGTCTTGATTGACAACCTGAGTTGGCTACTTTGTCACAGAGCCTAGAATACAGTAGGTACTCATTAAACATACATAGAAGTGAAGTGCCTGGAGGTCTTCTGCTGGAGGTTATCACACATTCTCAACACCCCACAGCAAATGTTACTCCTAGATGAGAAGTCTATGGTGACTGTAATTCCAATTATTTCAGTATAACTGGAAACAAATCTGAGTTAATGATACTTAAGAAAAATTTTTTAAAAATAAAAATAATACACTTCACATTAGTATACTTCCAGTAAAGGAATCAACTCCACTTTGGGGCAGAATAGAAAGGAATCTTTTCACTTGGTGCCCTTTTAAATGTTTTGAATTAGTGTTACATGTATGCCTTAACTGTTTACATAGATAATTACTCAGCAAATTTTATAACATTCATTAAAGCTTCTGCACTTCAATTAACTAAAGTAGAAAATTTCTTTCTCATGTACCATATGCATACAACAGTTGGGATAATTGGCATCTGGCAAAAGAAAGAATCTCAGGCTTCTATCTGGGGTAGCCTGTGGGTAACTGGGTTTGGGCCCTAATATGTTGGCTTTGCACAGTTTTATATTTTTTAAGAACATACCGTCCTAGGAAAGCAAGGAAAAGAACAGTTCCTTTCTTTAATAAATGATTCAAATGTTGGAAATGGGTAAAAGAAAACATGGCACAAAGAAGCATATTTTCCAGGTTGTGACTTTTCTACTGGAGAAGGCCATGTCAAGTGACCCAACCTTGGTTAAGTGTAATCTACCCTGATCCTACCAGGCTGATCTGTGTTTGAACAGTGGGTCTGTGTCAAAGGAAGCCAAGAAAATTCAGGCTTACACAAAAGGCCAAATGGAAATGAGAAGTCTCAGAAGCCCGCTCTGCCCAGATCTGTCTTGCCAACAGACAGACTCCCAGGTTTTACCCTGAACAATTCCCCCAACAAGAGACCGGAAGATGTGTCCAAGTTCCACTGATGATCTGAAATGCTTAGTTCTCATCCCACCAATGTACATCAGACTTGACATATCGCTTTTAGTGGAGGCTTGAATTCAAATCCTGACTCAATTTACTAAATTTGAACCTGTCTGATACTCAGTCAGGATAATAACATTAAAAAGAGTAAAGAATATGAGCCACGTAAATGCTAAGAATAATATCTAGCATTTAACCATACTTAGTATAACAGTTTTCAGAACTGTGTTGAAAGTGTTCTTTAACTCGAGATAATGGGGCTCATCTCCCCCAACCCATTTTAAGCATTGTCTGGTCTCTTTTTAAAGAGTAAGCCTCCTCTCCATTTTCTCCCATGGTCACAAATTTTCCATTGAAAAGACACATATTTGCCTAAGTGTGTGTGTGTGCAAAGGCTCAACTGGAAATGGAAATAAGGCATTGCACTGTTCCATCCATGCATCCCATGGGACCAAGCTTCTTCTTTTTGGCAGATGGCAGAAGCCCTGGTATGTACATGCATGAAGAGCCAGCAAATACGCACATACAGAGAGGTTACCCCTAGAGCCACTGCAGAAAAGGGTATGGCTGCAGACCCACGAGGACCACACTCAACCTCCCAGAAATGGAGTCCTCTCCAATACCATGCGCTGAGCACTTGCAATGCAAAAACCACTTCTTGACTACTCATACCTGAGTTATAAAGAGATTAATATTCTTTGCTGAAACTTGACTTCTCATCCTGGAAGCAGGTTTTTCTCATTGGGGTGGGAGGGGAACAAATTACATTAAAATAGTCTGGAAAATTTTGGTTGGAACAAGGCACAAAAATGTTCCTTGTAGGTTGCAGATGCCTCAATTGTCATTCTTTAACAAAATCAGGGCTCTCTTTGTAAAAACAAACACGACCCAGGCATGTTCGCTCTTTCTTTGGAATGTATCCGTTGTTCTAAATTAGATTTTTTTTTAAACCCTCACCAACGGCCCCAAGGTTGTACATGGCTATTGCTGACTCTACAGCAGAGGAATTAAGGGCTAAATTTGTTCTGCTGAGTCCCTGGGTCTCTGCTTATCCAAAGGGCATTGGGATTCTTCTTGCAAAATCCTGGAGATTACACACAGGCTTGTTTCCAGGGATAAGCTAAAGAATTTAGGAGACACCCAGGCTTGTGTCTAAACACATTTGAAAAAAAATGCCTTATAGGGTGCCCTAGTGACCCAAAATAGGTCAAATGCCTCCCAAGGGAATAGTTTTCTGTAAAATCTGGTGCTTTAACCCATACCCCTCTTCCCATTCGCAAAACTGCACAAGCAGAAACACTACCTGAGGTTCTGCCATGAACTGACTTCACATTAATACTCAAAACAGTATACCTAACCCTGAATTGTACTCCACATCTTTAAAAGAAAAAAATACTGAAAACATTGATGGAAATTATCCCAGGACTAGAGATATTGCTACTACCTTATTGTTGTTGACTCTTGCATCTTGGTTCCAACAAGATTCCAAAGGAGAGGAGAAACTTGATGCTTAGTCAGGAAAATCTCTGAGTTTAACACTTTACTGAAACTACTGAGATTCAGGAAGTGCCATGCCCAAGAGTTTTAATCCCTCTCCTGGACACACAGGCTATAGAGAATCCCAGGTCTGTCCTCAGGAACCTTGGCCTGTGGCCTGATTCTAGATCTGAGGATCCTCCTCTCTAAGAGGTAGGGAGGGCAGACCTACCCAAAGTATGAGCGTTCCATCTAGGGCTCTTTTTTCTAAAACCTTTATGACCTTCAAAACTTATGCCTCCATGTATCTTCCTTTCCATCAATTCTCTCTCCTCTGATTTCCAAAAGCCATAATCATAACCAAATTTGCCTGATCCTCTAACCTATAAACCTAAAAAAATCAGAGGTCGGCACCTCTAATACTCTCAAATTGTGCCAGATGATGCTTTAGTTTGTTGCTGTTGCTGACATTATATTTGCTTGTGCTCTACAGTTGAGGAGGCATGTATTTGCACACTAATATGTGAATAGGAGTAATCAGGTGATGTTTTCATTGCTTCAGTGACAGCTGCTTCATGCTGATTGAGGCAGGCTGCATGAAGAATACTTTGCCATGTAGGTAAACTTAAAAAGTAACCCTCAACGTTACAATATTTTATTATAAAATGCAGCCATCTAAGGCCCTACATATCCAAAAGACATGCTATAACTCTTGCTCTGTTGATTCAACAGTATAGACCTACAAAAACAATGAACAAGGGCACACATCGGAATAAACATATCTCACACAAGCAGAGACAGGACATGGGGTGGGAGGGCAGGCTTTGTAGGGTCTTGGGCTGAACAAGCAGTTATACAACACAAATAGCATTAGAGGCAAGTTCTAGAGGGCCCAGTTGATACCACATGAGCAAAATAATTGCCTATGGTAACATAGGATTAAAAAATATATTTTTAGAATAGGGTCTTTTAAAAATGTTAGAACACTGAGGATTCTTTAAAGAAATCTGGTACTGTGGGATTAATGGTAGTCGATATCAGTCTGGGGGGGGCACCTCATCAACAAGGGTACCTGCACAATGCATATTTGTATATACCTAACCCTTAACTGTACCCCACAATTTTAAAATAAAAAATATGTTAAAAAAAAAAAGAAATCTGGTACTTATAAATGAGAATAATCCTGAAAACCAGGGAAAAACTCTAAGGTCAATGAGAAGTAAAGTGTGAACAGAACAAGTAAATGTTAGTTTTCTTGGTAGCTGTGTACCTGTTGAGAGCTGTGTACCTGTTGAGAGCTGTGTACTTGTTGAGAGCAGGAAGGGGGCTGGGGTATTTGCTTCCCTTTTCTAGACACATTTCCATTTTCTTTTTTTTTTTGTTTTTTTTTTTTTGAGTTAGAGTCTCATTCTGTCGCCCAGACTGGAGTGCAGTGGCCGCTCCCGGCCACCGCAGCCTTGACGTGCTGGGCTCCGGCGATCCTTCCGCCTCAGCCTTCCAAGTAGCTGGAACTACAGGCGTACACTACCACGCCTGGCTAATTTTTTGATTTATTGTAGAGGTGAGGTCTCGTCAAGTTGCCCAGGCAGGTCTCGAACCCGCGGGCTCAGGCAATCCACTCACCTCAGCCTCCCAAAGCGCAGGATTACAGGCTGAGCCCCCGAGCCCGGGACGTTTTCATTTTCTTTGCAGTTCTCAGTGCCCTCTGAATGACCTCTGATACAACAAGTGTTTCTATGATGTGCCACAAATTCCACACCTAACCTCACCTGAACCTCACAATGACCCTGTAAGGTGAGAGTCATGCTTTCCCATTGTACAGAGAAGGAAACGACACTGAAGTGGTATGCAGGCTCCCTATGCTCACCAGCAGTAAGGGGCAGAGTGAAAACTCCACCCCATGTGGTGACCCTTAATGACCAGCCCCTCCCTACCCAGCCATACTGCCTCATGTGACCTAAGCTCTATCTCAAAAGATGCCAAACGCATGGAAAACCCTCACGCAAGTAAACCAAGTATCCGTTTGCATTGTCCAAAATGACATTCAGTGTCTAGATGCCGGGAAATATTCCTACAGACATTTAGATTGTTCACTCTTCGTTCACCAATTTAGAGACAAAGGCATAATTAGGTCCATCTGTATATAAAGTGAGTTCCCGACACTAGAATACAAATAAAGTGCTTCAGTCTCTTTTGTCCATGTTCGTATTTTTCTGTCAATTTTCATTTCATGTTTCCAAATGAATTCATTCATGGGTCATCAGGGGAAAGCTGAATTGAAGATTATGAAGCTCTGCTCATGGATGCGTTCAAACTGAGCCTCATCTTTGCTGGAGATTTCTAAATTTGGTTTGTAGTTTGAGGTCTTGGAACACCACTGCATTTCCAGCACTGTGTCTTTATGTGAACAGGTCTGTCTTTAAACCAATGACTATTTTGCTCGATTTAAAAGGGGAAAAATAATCTTGAGTAGCGCAAAAAACAAGAGCTGCACATATGATTTGAATTACAGTCAGATAATCACCGTTCATGACCAGTCCAAGCTGGAAGGGAAAGCTTGAATTTCTCCTCAGAGACATTTCCCGGCTTAACTTTTAACAAGGGCTACAACTGAGTGTGGCCTTTAAGTGAAAACGAAAGAAGTTCAACCTATTTAAGGCCTTTACTGACTTCTCCAGCCTGCTATGAAATTAGCCCTTTTGGAAGAAGATCATTTATGAGTTTCATTGGAAGCGGTAAAAATAGCTCTTTTACTCCCTGGTTCCCTCCAAAAACGTTCTAAAGAAACTTTTTTCAAACAAATGTTCCAAGCGACAGAACAGAGCACTGTTCTTCAGCTTCTCCCTCTGTTTGGGGGAAATTTATATCAAAATCTAAACATTGACTCTCTGAAGGTTTTTCTTCCTCACTGGATTTCGAGATGATTAGAAGTTCATTTTAACCTGTGAATATTTGGGAGTCGTTTGGGGTACATAAAAATAAAATAAAGAACACGTTCTGTCACTTAAAATCCCAATGACATACAGTATATGTTTCCTCCAGTCACAGTTTCTTTTCAGAAGGTCAGTTACCTCTCAGAGACAAAACCAAAGGTCCATCTCCAGTCGATAGCATCAAGCAAGGTATGATTGCTCTGAAACAGTGCTTGTTTTGTGGGCAGCACAGCTTCAGACCATGGTTTCCAACCCTGATTGAATAATAGAAACACCTGGGGAACTGAAAAAATATTCCCATACCCAGGCTATACCCAGACCAGTCACATTGTAATCTCTGGGGATTCCACTGAATCTCGGGGGGATAGGTCCTGGGTTCTGGAGTCAGTAAAATCTGGTTCAAAGCTCATTTTTTTCTGTTTACTGTGTTTTGAAAAAGTCACTTAACCTCTCTGAGCTTAGGTTTTCTCTTACCTAAAAGAAAAAAAAATTAAAGATGCCCACTTTAAAAGATAAAATGAGATATAATTTTTGTAAACAGTATGTGGTTTATGTGTTCCATAAATGTGTAATAACAATGTTTTAAGATATTTAAAAATATCTTTCCCCAGAATTTTCCTTTCCCACTCCCAATCTTTGCCTTTTCTTCAGAAGCTTAGATGATCTGAGGAAAGAAAGGAATAATTATATAGATAAAGAATTAAGAAGGATACTTCACGAATAAGAGTACAATCTCTTCAGGAATATAATAGGACTTACCAAAGTCCAGTGGAGTCAGATAAGTGAGTAAAAATCAGCAAGACTCAGGAATAAAGCCCCCAACTTCCCCCCACCCCATCCTAGCCTCCTGATCAAGTCCTAGGAAGAAATCAATTCCCAGTTAAGTCTGTGGTGGTCAACAGCAGGGAACATCTGTGGCCCATTTCCTGGGAATGGCCCTAGAAGGAAAGAAATGGCAGCATGGGATTTCTAGGTAAATGAGGACTTAGTTCTGTTCTCCAAAAGCTTTTGGAGTCATAAAATGATCCCTATGCAGTATAAAAGCAAGAAAGAGAGCCCCAGGACCTGAGATGGTCTTGCAGATGAGAATATAGGTAAAGGAGCCGACTAGTAACCCAGAGGTAGCCCAAGTGAGGCAGGAATCAGTAGTTACCAATCGTCAGGAAATGGTGGCAAGGACTGGAGACTATATCAGCTCCCTCTCACCTCCTCAGACAAGGTTGAGGTAAATGAGATGAACTTGAACTGAGAAAAATAAAGAAACTATATCTCTCACACCAGATTTTGTGGCTTCAGTGTCAGACCTGCCATCGACATTAGTTGTTGTGTTTTTTTTTTTTCCTCTACAAATTTTGGGGTTTGGTGCCTATATTGTGCAATAGACCTCAGAGGAGGACATTTTCATAATATTCATGTAAAAGCCAGGGAAAATAAAACAGGCAAGATGAATTGTTACCGCCACATGAGGGCTTCACATATGAATTGAGATAAGTTGGATCAGCAGCATCTGAATCCTTTAATGGTGTCTGTAGAACTAAGATCCAAGATACCATGCTAAACCTGACTCCTAATAAGCCCTCCCAGCAAGATAAAGAGCGGACATCTGGTCAACCAAACAGGTAGTTCTGGTTCCAAAATAATGAGGCCTTCTTATTCTTTTCCCTCAACTTATGTGTTTGACTAAACCAAGTAGTTCTAACCCATAGCCTGAGGTTCTCTGGTTGGCCCTGTTTCTAGGCTACAGGGCATATCTTACCATAATGTGTGAAATAAAGTTGCATACTAAAGTTAACAACTTCTGAAATACAGCCATAACAATTATGTGACTATATGTTATCCTGGATTAACATGTGGCACATAATCCTTTGATATTACCAAACTCAGCTGTGCCATGAGATCTAATGGGTTTCATTTAATAGAAAGAGCTATTTGGTAATGTAACATACCAGTTCGTTGTTCAAAACATTTATTGGGATTTAACACTATGAAGTAGATAAACAAGTGTTCCCCAGCTGCTAAATCTCACTTCATATATTTTAAACAATCCACTGTGCTGGCGATTTCTGAAATGTGAAAAGATGTCATATCCAATGCACGTTTTTAAATGTTACTTCTGAAGCGACATCTGCTTCACATTGCTTGTTCAAAGTGTTCCATTTTCCTCCAGGGTTGCTTAATGATCACATTAGAATGGGCAAAAGTCAAAGACTGTATCCATTTTTTGAAAAGTAGGCCTTGATATTGCACACTTACCTAATTTTTTAAAAAAGAGAGATCTAAAACACTGGAAAAATGTGTCAACCAGGCAATGAAGCTGTGAGGATTAACAAAGTCAAATTTATAAAGTGAAGTCAGGTTTTCACATGAGAGAGGGAGGCACAGAGGAATTTTTAAAACTCTATTATTACTCTAAAGTGACTGGGTCATCCACTGAACTCTGTGCAATTTTTCAAGCTGTTCTGAAGTGACGAATAATGGCATGTAGTGTATAATACACTGAAATGTGTTGAAACATTGGGTAATGTTCCCAGTTTGATATTTAAAACACTTGGTCAGCTAGAACACGTTACAGAGTCACTACACTGCCCTGTGCATTGTGCTTTCACAATCTCTCATCTTCTTTCATTCCATGAGTTTGGAAATCTTGTCTACCTCCCTAAATTTCAAGCAGACCCTTGTCTTGCCAGCATATTTTACAAGTAAGAAAATTACAGCAAACCTTCAATAAGAACATAGTTCTATGGAACAAAGAGAATGGTGTTGTGTTTGACATCCTTACTGGTCTCCTAGAATTTGTTCTGTGTTTTGGTTAGCTGAATCTACTTGGCGCCCCAGGAGTCTGGCAGCATGGTTACTATCATGAAAAAGAAAAAAAAAAGATAAATCCAGCTTGCATTTGAGAGAAAGGAATGGATTACATAAGCAGATGCTTGAGATAGTTATTGTCCTTTGCAATTATACAGCACGTGTGCCCCAAGAAACCCAAGACTCTTTAGAAGCAACAAAATGAAGTTGGTGTCAACATATCAGAAAGGAAAGAGGCCACCTGGCAAGAAATCAGCCAATTTGACCAGTGTAAATAATGTGCTGGCATAAGTTACACTCTAAAAATAGCTCAGAATAACTGCAGACTGTGGTCAACCTCCCAAATATTATGGAATGCAAGCAGAATTCCTGGAGCTTGAATTTTAAATATGGAAGCTTAAAGAAGTATTTGAGACCCTTTGAGCAATACTACTATTTTCATCTGAATGAATGACTTGAAACAGTTGTTCTAAAGCAATAAATTACATTGGCTAAGAGACGAAATGCTTTTAACTAAAGAAAAGTAAGAAGAAGTAGATGAGGAGAAAAGTTTTAGTAAAGAGAGAATTTTTTTCCCAATAAGTTCTTCTGAGTAAGTTAGTAGGAACCAGAGAAAAACTGGCCTAATATGCTTTTTGCTTAAAATTTTTTTACCCAAACTGGTGATCACCTCATTCTCTCCATTTTTTTTTCCTCATGGTTTCTGGTAGGTCCCCCAAAACCCAAAACTGTGCTTCCAGTAAGGATGATTTTAATGCCGTAGATTTTGAGAACAATTCTCAGAAAGAAATGGCTGCATCTTTGAAAAAAAGTGAGGCCTTCCAAAGGTTATAATGTTAAGGGGGTCAAAGCTCTGGTTTATATGGCTCTTTTGAGTTCGATTTCACTAATCTACTAATGAATAAAATGGTTAGGTAATAGCGACCTCTTTGAGAGAAGATCGTCTTCTTCCTTTTCTTGAACCATGGCACTCTTGCTAGCAAAGTACTGTCTGTACACACATGCAGTCCACCTTCCTGCTGACCAAATTACACAGACTGCATGCTTCCTCCACCCACAGCCTGACCTAGGTTGTGTTTCCCAAGCTGTGCAAACTGACTGACAGAGCTGAGTATGACAAAGAGTGTAAGAATATGTGGAAGTGTATTCAATTGTATGTTGTAAAATTGGCATTTCTGTTTGAGAAGAAAAAATAGGCAATATGAAAATTTTTAGAAGAAGAAGGCAATACTGTATAAAGGTTTGGTTACTAAACATTTTTTAAGTAGAGGCCCTTCCCTTTTTAAGACTAAGTCTTATGGGGAGCCCCAGTATTTAACACACACAAAAATGAAATAGCTCCAATTGACTTTGGGGAGGAGAAAGGGAAACATGTATCCTTCAAATCATTTTCCCGAACCACTTAATTTTGCAAAGATTTGTTTCCCTGGTAAATAGGATAGCCTCTGAACTGGCTTTATAGTTGACTCAATGATATCTCATTAGCCTTGGTAATAATTAATGGCCTAAAGTGTTGCCTCGTAAAGTGCTATAGCATTGAAATGCTTGCACAGCACTTTTAATTTCCTCTTAGAGAAACTGCATTAAAAAAACTTACCATGCTATTTCCCTTACATAAAAAATTCCACAGTCATCTCTAGGCAAAAAAAAATAATAATAATACAATCAATTAAAACCCCAAATGGAGCCATTTCCTTGGAATTCTAGCTTCTGACTCTGTATATGAATTGGATCATTCACCAAAAATGAAATTTTTACAAGCTTTTCATTTACTCCTAGCTGAAGTTGCAAATCCCTGGGTGCCAAGTGTTTTGCTACTGTCAATTAAGGCAGTCTTCTCAGATTTCTACAGGGAAATCACCATAATCTTATGTTCTCTTCAGAAATAACATTTAGGATTATTGTTAGGGAAATAATCAAATAAAGTCCAGAAAAAATTGTTTCTAGGAGAAAGTATGCTTGTCATGATCAAGAGGTACTCTCCATCAAGGGGTGCAATAGAAATTATGAATGTAAAGACCTTGCTAGTGACACATACTATCTAGAATAATTTGTAATTGACTCAGAGATGGCTACGGATGCATCTTCCGGGAGCTTAGAAGATGAACCAATGCTCTGGCCTTTATTTTTGGAAGGTTTTCGGTGGAAAATTAAATGCAATTTCCCCCTCTTCTACTGTAATATCATAAATACCTTTGGTAATTTGGGAAGAAAAAGAGTAATGAATCACTCCAAGTCTAGTCCAGTACAACAATGGAAATGTCAACAAATGCCTACAGGGAAACATCCAGGAATCAGGATGAGCTGTGCAGTCTTGGTTTTGCCAAAGATTCTTCTCCTAGAGGGGTCTGTCCCTGGAAAATGCCCTTCCTGTTGCAACTAAGAGTGGAGATTTTGGTTGACATCTCAGCGGGTTTCTACTTCAGACTTTTTTCAAAATGGCAGAAAGAGAAGAAAAATTAGCCACAGAAAATCTGACCATGAAATTCTGTGCAGTCAGTGAAACCAGGGAATTTGTTTTTTCCCTTCAGCAACAATTTATTTTATAGGTTAGAGGAATTCAAGGTATTGAAAGAAAAGATGAAACTAACCAGGGAGTCATTAAGGGTAATGTGCCTGGTGGAAGCAGAGCACAATGGGTCTTCATTACAAACATCACACAGTGAATGGCCAAGTTAACCTAATTCCCTCAGGTGAGCTGTGGGCTGGGTGGTGTCAAATAGTTCATCCATATCGCCTCATATGGTCCACTGTGACAGACTGACAAAAGAGCTGGACTGTATCTTCACCTTGTGGGGAGTCTATTCAGCCCATTGAACCCAGCAGCCACAGGCAGGAGACTTAGAAGGAAAAAGGCAATACTGTATAGAGGATCGGTTACTAACCATTTTTTTAATGCTTTGGATAAAAAACTTTATTAAAAATAAAAAAATTGTTTTAAAAATGGACGTTGGGTCTGTCTCACTCACCAATGTACCCAGTACCCAATATGGTGTCAGGCACATAAAGACTTTAACATAATTTTTGACAGGCATTTACAAGGAGAAACGGTACTTTATCATATGCTCCCCACACTCACATCTTTCTCTGGGGAAAGAATCTAAGGCTGGGCAAGGTCAAGAGCTAGTGACTGGTATTTTGTGTCCTCACTTAGCCTTCCTGCGCCCCAAACCAGACTTCAGCAAGCGGCGGCACTCGCAGGCACGTCACCATTTCTGCTCTTCCTACACACTCCTGTGACACAAATCAACTCCATTTTTCATCCACAGAAACTTAAACCTTATAATCACTTGCCTTAGTTACAAGGTAACCATAAAAACAGCAAGAAAAAAGAAAACAATGGTACATCAATTTCAGTTGCCTGAGAGCTATAAGCCTGCTTTTCTATGAAAGAAAAATTGGAGTTAAGCTAATTTTACATCTTTTAATCAACCCTCAAAGATAAATCTATTTTACAACAAAACCCAGTGTATACACTTGTCAGTATATACATTTGAAACAAGCCTTATAAAACAATGCACTGATATTTTCTAGTCTGTGATGCTTTTTTTTTATCATTATTTTTTATTATGATACTGTGGGGTACAGTTAAGGGTTAGGTATACAAATATGCTTCGTTCAGGCACCCTTGTTGATAAGAGGTGTCTCTCCATCCCCAGACAGATATTTACTACCGTTAATCCCATCTCCCTTCCCTCCCCCCAATAGCTTCCCACCACTGTCAGTCATTTTCTTATAGTATTACGTTGGATTCTTTCATTTTTAAAATGCTGGTTGTATCCCACAAAATTGGTTTCAAGATGATTATATCACGCACGCAACAAAAGTATGCTGGGTTAAGGCTGACAAAACACCATCGCCAACTGAGACTTTGTCCTTGCCTCACCAGGATTGAAGAGAATAATGTTCTCCTTATATCACTCAGTGCCAAACCCACGTGCATGAGGCCTTCACGTCACAAGCTGGGAGACAGCCTGGCCATGACTGAGGTTCGATATCCCGTCTGCCCAGAACACGTCTTCCATGCCCGGTCACGCCTGAGCGCAGCGAGCTGCAGGTCACGACGCTCACCCAGTGCGAGGACACCACCTGAAAACACCCGCACACCTTTACGTAGGTCGAATCTCATATACCTAGCACTCCTTCAAGTCCTTGAAAAAGCATCAGCCGAGCAGCTGCCACAGTCTCCTACCCAACCACGGGCCTCTTTCTTCTGTAGGCATTTGTTGACATTTCCATTGTCGTACTGGACTAGACTTGGAGTGATTCATCACTCTTTTTCTTCCCAAATTACCAAAGGTATTTATGATATTACAGTAGACCAGCTTCTTTAGCACTGGTCTGGCCTTCTTGGAGCAGGTGGGGCAGCTCTCCCGAAAGGCTGCAAGCACCGCCTCTGGGTCGGGATGGGTGCTGAGGAAGGCCTTCTCCGGGACGCAGAGGTCCACGCCCTGGTCCTCCCGCAGCGCCGAAACCAAGCTCAGCCCCAAGTCGGTGAGCACGACGTTGGGCTGTGCCAGCGGGGCTTCAGGGGCACGCTGGAGGTGGCGAGGTCGCCGCCAACGAGGCCTGCGTCGGGCCTTCGAGCCCAAACCTGCCCACGCGCTTTGGCTGAGCTGGAGAGACCCGGGGGGCGTTTCTCAGTCTCCAAGGCGGACGGAATATCACCTGGAACAGCCACGGAGCCTGCGATTTCTTCCCCAGACCAGCGGCTGGAGGCCCGGTCCGCAACAAAGGCACCGGGGCCAGGTATCCCCGCCGTCGCCCGGGCCGCAGAGCCGCGGGGTCACCCGCGCCCGCACCCGGGTCCCGCTCGGCCTGACCTGCGCGGCGGCCGCGCCGGAGAATCTGGAAAAGGGGGAGACGGGTATCGGCTCGCAGCGGCCACAGATCCATGGTAACGTTTATCACACGTACTTGTCTGTGTCCGTCTTCTTCGACAGACTCTACAGCCCCACAAAAAGAGCAACAGGTATAGCATCTCGCACAGCTCCTGGTACATGGTGATTCAGTAAATATTTATCCAACAAGTATTAATTTCCACCCATACTGAAAGAGTCTGGGCAACATAACCTCTTAAAATTTCCTTCCAGCCACCAAATTCAGTAACGGAAGGGTGAGAAAACAGGATAGATAGATCTTCTTTTACCATATCTCTGTAAGGCAAGGCCAACACAATGAGAACAGGTCTAACTGAACTCCGTCACAGAATTGTCACCTGAGTTTTATTTGGATGACTGCCTGATTTGCCTGCCGGGCCAAGTCAAGGCTTCAGGGTCAAATGTTGTACTCCAGTGAGTTTTAATGGTGGCTTTTGAAGACGATAGCAGGCGTGTTTAAGGGTAGCTTCCTCCATATTCCCTAAATGACACTGAGGTCTTCGGAATTGGACTCTTCAAATCAGAGCCCAAACGCCGGAAGACATAGAGTCACTGGCTTTCGTGCAACTCTGAAGAGCCCTGCCTAAAAATTCCTCCTAGACCCCAGTGGCCTCCTTCCTTTGCTTAGGATTAATCTACAATGTAGGATTTGGACAGATGGATCTGGGCAGTGCTCCTGCTCTGGGCAACTCATCGGGAACGGTTTCCCAGCTTGGCTTTCTCAGGGCTGCACAAAGACTACTTTTGTCTTTGTCAATTATTTGCTTCCCTTATGGCTCTGCTTCCCTCGATATGTTCTTGGCTCATGCACAGCAGAACCCTCACATTCATCACGCCTCGGTGGTCTGTCCAAAGTGGGTTGGATTTTTTGGTCTTGGAGGGTTTTTTGGCATATGGAGAAGACTAGGTTTTGCCCTTAGGGCTCCCCTCTATTCTCGATGGCACACAGTTGTGGGGAGGCCTACTGATACCACCTTACAGAGTGGAGAAGCCCTGGCCCCAAGAAAGGTTCACTCAGCACACCGGGCCAGGACTCTGCCGGATGCTGCAGGAAACCTCTATGGCCATGTGCAAGCCTTCCTTGGGGTTAAGCCCAGGTAGCTGAAGGAGGCCAATGGAGTGATGGTTGTCAGCAGAAGGCAAGACCAGCCCAGGAAGGAGATGTGGCCCAGAAAGGAGACGCCTGTGGACTTTTGCTGCGGTCTCCAGAATCCGGAAACTTCTAAGGGATGTTATTGGAAATGATTACAAGCTTGAGCTATGGCTGGGTCACTGAAAAAACAATTGCACACAGGAGCAGCAGACACCTGGGCGAGCACGAGGAAGAGCAGGACTCCTGGCCCAGGCATCCACATGCTCCTGCCCAGTGGCTCTATCTTAGGGCTTTTTACAGAAGTGGCAATAAAATAAACTTTTATTCACAATGCATTGGATCAACTTCAAGTAGTGTCCCCTGACTCCCTACCACATCCCCTGGATCAATACATCAGAGTGATCCAGCTGGATCCATTTAAGTATATCAACAGTGGCTTCCTGGAGCCAGTTTCCTGGGTCAGAAGTGATTTTCAAGACATTCGGGGCAGGTTGTCATTGGAATACAGTTTTACAGGCCCAAATTATTCGCTACTAGAGTCTATGGAAAAGTGTTCCCCTTTAAGTAAACTTCCTTTCTTCCTTTAAGACCTCAGGGAAAAATACTAATTCAAAAGACTCTTTTCTCTGTTCTTTCTACACTGAAGGCTTTTATTGCCAAAAAAATTTGCTGTGTGCAAAGTACTATGAAAGGTGCTAGGCGCCTTATCTAGATATTATCTGGCAGACTGGTTGCTGCAGGATAAAAAGACTATTTTCCACTTAACTTCAAGAGTTGGCCCAGCCTATGTTGCAGGAGATAAAGGCTGGGGGACAATGGTACTAACCACGGTTGAGGGAGTAAAGATAAAGGCCCAGTGTCTCAGCAGCTGCCCGGATTCTTTTTTGGAACACTAAAAACCCAATCGCTTGACATAAAAGTTCAGAATTTCTCTTTATATATTCTGCATATTCTAGGAACTTCTCACCTAGTCTTCCCTCTTTTCTGTTCTCCCAAGCTTCCTCCATCCTTCTAGGTTCTCTTAACACTCTTAAAATTGAGATCTTCTTGGAATCCCAGCCCTGGCATTGACCAGCATATGTCTTTGGTTGAGTCTCTTTCACCCTCTGAGGTCCATCTGTAAAATGGGCCCATAAACTCTGGTTTTACAAGGAATTATGAGGCCAAACTCTGGTTTTACAAGGAATTATGAGGCCAAGAAGGAATAAGGAATGTCACAATGCTCTGGAGACTCTAGTGTGACACAAATGCAAAAAATCACATCTTCTCCTCCAAATTTAGAGCACAAACATCTGTACCACTCACTTAACAATTAGTCCAGCCACTTACTCTGGTGTTTATATTTTTTCTGGGGGAAAGATCTTTGGTATTTAGATTTTCTCTGTTATGAGGTTTTATGGGTAAGGAAGAGTTAGCAGAACACAAAAATATTCACAAACAAGCAGACAAAATGGACTATAAAATTAAAATATATGTATCATTGCATTATCATTTATATATAATGATGACATTTTTCAATTAGAACTGTTCAGATCGGAGCCGTAGTCAGTGATAAGTGAGAAAATGGTGGGATAGGGCTACTTAGCAATTGAAGGGAAAAAAAGGAAAATCACCCAGAATGATGACACAGCCGATATGTTGGAAGCAAGAGACACAAATAATGAATCTTGAAGAGGATCCTGGGAGAGAATGGAAATGACCTCAGCTATTTTTACCAAACTTATCTTCTTTGGGATCCAGTGCTCTGAAAGTCATCAATGAAGGAAAAGATATTGGTTCCATAAGACAATTCTTTCAGGCACATCATGCCTCAAATCCCTGAACACTTGATCATATTTTGTTCAGACCAAGAAATTAGCACATTGTTGCACTCTAACCTATATTCATCTTACTCAAAAATAAATCTGCTTTCATCATTTTTAATTTTTTTCCCTACATAAAATAGCAATTTTGGTTTTGTTTTTAAGTCATTTTACTCTTTCAAGAACCAAGTGTCCTCAGATAATAAGGACCCGGACACATCAACTTTCTCAAGTGCACAGTGTGCCCACCAAGAGAGGAGCCCTGATCCAGCTGTTGTACCATGTAAGTATTCAATAAATAATCATTTCTGATCATCTTTTAAAAATAGTGTTACTGTATGAAAGTAAAGATTTTTTTTTTCATTTCAAGTTGTTCACTTGTTACAAAGGGGAAATAATTTGTTTCAATGGGAAGAGAATTGTGGTCACAAACAATAACACAAGCTGAGGCTTTCTGTAGAATGAGAACCTCCTGAGCTTGGGAACTGTCCCTGGAAAGCCTTCCCTTGAAGTCTAGGGACATAACAGTTTGATTTAGCATCCCTCTTCTGAACACAGCCCCAGACTTCAGAACCACGGGGTGATGAGAAGCTAACATCAATGGCTCCAAAAATGTACATAACATAATAACATGCCAGGCAGGAGTAGGCAAATTCCGAAAGTAAGGTGCAGTTAACTGTGAGCTAGAGATGAACTGAGAACACAGATGTGCCTGGGAGGAGAGCCAGGAAGCAAATGATGGCGATTTTCAGCATTGGAACTTTTCAGGATGGTATCAAACTTCTCGAGTTAATCATTTTAAGGTGCTGGGAGTGGACTGCAACTTAAGGAATGACCTCATGCTATCCTGTACCATTCATCATCACCAGGAGTGCTCCAATCTCTCATCAGCCTTCCCTTACCTGTGACCTAGGAGTCACACTGCAGAGGGAAGGTGTGAAGCAGCCTTGTGAGGCCATGAAGCTGAGGCTGGAGGAGGTTGCTCCTTGGAAGGCTAATACAGTGTTAATCTTTCAGGGTGCAGTGTTGGTCAGCCACTAGGGTCATGTTCCAACACTCCACACCCATACCCTTGTCTTTGAACACTCATGGTCATGGGTGGGGAGGGGGAATGACAATTCAAGGTGCCAAGATGACCTTCAAAAATACAGTCAAATCTGGCTGTCTGGTTTGGACCAGTCAGTCTTTTTCATTTGCTCATATCCCCTCCCCTCTTCTTTAAAATAAAGATTATGTTCATTTTCAAGAACTCTTCATCAATGATTATTTAAGAATCAAAGACTTGAAATAATGGATCCGTGTGATAATGCTTTAATTAAAAACAAATCACTGTCTCATCAAAGTTTTGCCTTTTTCTACCAGCTGCCATCATGTTTAATTAAGTACATATAAATTAGAGCTCAAGCTGAAGAGTATAAACCTTTAAAAGAAAAAGAGAAGCATGCAAGCCAAATATTTCTTTATCTTGGATACAGAACTCTATTGAATCAGTTTCTGTACAGTCCATGTTGGAAGAGAGAAGAGAGATTATTGAATTCAATCAATTTCCATAAGGAGTCTGGCATATGGAGATGAGGCATCATCTGCCCAAGTTTATCTACAAATCTGGCTTTCAAACAAGAAAATGGCATATCTATTCACTCCATTTTTATTAAGTGGACTGCCAAAAATATGCCCGACAAAAACCAATAGAGACATATCTATGCTCTTTGATGTGTTTACAACCCAGTCTAGGAGAGAGACACCTGTCATCAGGCCAGATAGGGGTGATATGGTCACCTTTAAGCATCATTCAATATTGGAACAGGTGGGGATGTTCAGGAGGAGTATTGCCAAAACACATTCAAAATCAGTAGAACAGGTGTACAAAGGTGAAGAGATGACCCTACAGCATGCCACATTTTTGAGGGATGCCATGTGAGAGTGGCTGAAGCCCGAGAGGCCAGCAAGAGACTGGAGAGGAAGGCAGGGGTAAGTGTGGGAGGCCTGGAGGGCTGAGATAATGAAGGTGACGGGGCCAGAGCAGCAGTTTAACTAGAGAGAGACCAGATGGGATTAGTGCTTCAGAAGGGCAACCCTGGAAGTTCAAGGAGATGAGATTGGGAGCAAGAAAACCACATCAGAGCCCATCACAATAATACAAGGAATGAGGACCTAAGACAAGGAGGCTACAGTAGAAGCCAGGAGAGAAGAAATGACAGAGAGAAGTGGAATTAACATGGGTACTGGTAACCTATATAAAGTTTAGAGAGAAAAGGCATCAGGAACAATCTCAGGTTTCTGGCTTGGGCCATTAGATAACTGATGGTTCACTGAGGGAAAAAAAAATGATGACAAAGCTAAGATTTGAAAGAAGAAACGAATTCCACTTGGGCTAGGTCTTGGTACCCTATTAGGTTTGAAGTGGTCATAGGACATCTAGATGAAGATATCAAGATGCAATTGTCCAAAGAGACCTGAAACTCAGGAATGAGAGATGCTCTAGATTGTGGTAGCCTTTCATATAAGGACAAAATGTGTAAGATCAAGCAGGGAAAGAATGAAAAATGAGAAGAGATGGAACACCAACATTAAAGGATGGGTGGAAGACAGAAGATGTGAGGGTGATAAAAATGGAGGTTGAAAGAACCAGAAGTTTTGGTAAAAGAGCAAAAATTGTGAGAATAGGAGTGTAAAATACAGATGGTCGGGGTATGATCAAAAAGTAGGATGACTGAGTTTAAGTCAATAGGATACCAAGAGATGGAAAGAGAAGCTTTAGCCCTATAATCTCCACCATGCTCCTCACCAAATCAATGATTAATACACAAAAATTAATACATTGAGATGGACATGAATTATACTTTTGGTTTTAAAAAGTTACATTTGCATTTGCTATGTAAATACTATAGGTTGAGTATCCCTTATTTAAACTGTTTGAAACCAAAAGTGTTTCAGATTTCAATTTTTTCCCAATTTTGAAATATTTACATTATACTTACCAGTTGAGTATCCCAGGTTTAAAAACCCAAAATTCAAATGTTCCAATGAGCAATTCCTTTGAGCATCATGTTGGCACTCAACAAATTTCAGATTTTGGAGCATGTCAGGTTTTTAGATTTGGAATGCTCAAGCTGTACAAGACAGAAGCCCCCAAACCCCAGAATTTATTTATAAAAAGTTGTGTATTTATTCTTACATGTTTAAACTTCAGTCACCTTCAAAGTACTCTCTGTTTGATACAATACACCTATCAAGATGATTTTTCCACTGCTCAAAATAGTTTTTGAACTTGTTGATTTTGATGTCTTTTAGTGCTTCTGCCAAATTTTGTTTCATCTCTTCCACATCGGCAAAATATTCTCCTTTTTTCTCTGGGGAAACAAACAAAAAAAGGCACTTGAGATGATATTGGGTGAATAGGAAGAGTAAGGCATGGGGATTGTGCCATTTTTGGCTAAAAAAACTGAACACTCAGTGTGGTATGGGCAGTTGCATTTGTAAATCACCCATAATGAAATAGGCAAACCCATGGGAAGAATCTCCAAACAAAATTCACTGAGGCCGAATGCAGCCGCTCACAGCAATGCTAGCTGGTACACTGATGCCAATGGGTTTCCTGAACAGGTATCTAGCAGGGGAAGGCTGTGCTACAAGCGACTAACTTTCAAAAGATAATTTCATTTTGGGGGGGTTCCCCCCTCATGTTGCATAGGCATGAAGATTCCAGAGCCATGGGCAGCATACTGGGGAGAGGAAGACCGGAAGCCGAAGATCCAAGTAAGTAAGGAGAGATCCTGAGAGTTCAAGAGATGGCAGAGACCAAAGAAAGGCATGCCATGCCAAACTGATAAAGAAGAAAAGGTAGAAAAATCAAGGGAGAAGAAGAGCAAAAAGAAAGGAGAGGAAGAGATGAGAGACAGATAAAGGGGGGGGGGAAGGGAAGAGAAAGAAGAAAAGGTGACGATAAAAGAGGTGACGGGGAGGTCAGGCCTAAAATCTGCTGACCAGTCTCCATGGGTCTCAGAACTCTGCCTCTAACTTTCAGGCTCAAATTTTATCCCTAGGGCAACTGAAGACTCCAAAGAGGGTCTACCCTAGCCTTCCAGCAAGGAGTGTGCTCCTGTGGCTCGCAAACTTAGGGGTTCCAGACCTCGGGCTGTGGACTCCGTCTGCTGCGGACTCCGTTGGCTGCATGGGCTATCCATGACTGTGCAGTCTGCAGACCACTCCAGGACTGCTACCCTAGGAGCCTGATGGGCTGAGAGAAGATCCTCTGAGCCCCGAGGCACCGTGGGATGCTGAACTTACTGACGTCTCTACTTCTAAGTCCTCAGCTCCAGGGCTGTACCTCTGTAGCTTTCCTTTGTCTCAAGATCATTCATGACAAGGAAGCAGGTCCTGTCACCCAAGGAGATTGTATAAGCACCCCGAGAACACGACTCAGTCTTAATCATGCCAGTACCCCTTCCTTATTATCACACCCACAACAGGGCATGGCACAGAGCTGGCCTCCAACGAACGCAGAATCGGTCATTCTAACGAGGAAAAGTGAAAGGTCCTCCCCTAGCTAATATGAAGAGAACATTGAAAGCAATACTGAGGATTCAACAAATCTGTTCTAATTTGAAGACATTTTTTTAAAAACAGAAAATAGCCGGGCTCGGTGGCTCAGCCTATAATCCCACGCCTTTGGAAGGCTGAGGTGAGTGGATTGCCTGAGCCCGCGGGTTCGAGACCCGCCTGGGCAGCGAGACCTCATCTCTACAATAGATCAAAAAATCAGCCGGGCGTGGTAGCGGGCACCTGTAATTCTGGCTACTCGGAAGGCTGAGGTGGAAGGACCACCGGAGCCCAGCAGGCCGAGGCTGCAGTGACCGGGAGCGGCCACTGCACTCCAGTCTGGGCGACAGAGTGAGACTCCAACTCAAAAAAAAATAAAAAATAAAAAACAGAAAATAAAGGCACTAACTCCAAGGCAGAATTTCCATTCCTGCTTTAAGTCTTCCAATTGCTTTTCGATGCACTTAAAACAAATCCAGCCAGGCCCTCATCCTGACTCTCAGTCACCACCTCATCCCATGATCCGCCTGGCTCGCTAAACTCTAGTCACTGGCCTTCTTTCTGCTCCTTATTTCTGCCTTTAAGACCTGTCCAGTTTCTTCTACCTGAGATATTCTTCCAGGTCCTTTACATGACAAACTCCTGCTCATCACTCAGGTCTCAGCTGAAATACCACCTCCATCCCGGGCTTTCCTAGAGCTGCCCACTCCGACATACATCTGTCACTCTGTTCCATGTGATAACTGTCCCTCCTCCCTCCACGATCCATCACCTGCCTCACTATTTAAGAGGTTTGTTTTGAGTGAAGTGGTAATTTATGATCCAGCCTCTCCCCCCATAAGGTAAGAATCTAAGAACAGACTCTTGCCTGTCTTGTTTTGTGGTGTCCTTCAATAGTCTGGCATAGAGGAAACAATTATGTCTTTTGTGAGGGAATGGATTCTGGCTGCTATATTTACACACATAGTAATCCCTCAGCTCACGGAGTCAGAAGTGGCTCCCAGGAGCCTACTGAGGTGTTCTTTCCAGCAGGGCCAGAAAGACAGGTGTTTCCATGCTGCCGTTTCCATTCCCTCAACCTCCTGCCATGCTCAGCTCCCCCGATCTTGACTCCTGCCCATGGCTTCCTCAAAGGACCCCAAGTGGGTAGTCTCAAGGTCCATCCTCAGTCCTAGTTCTGGTTTGCCTTTCTGCAGTATTTGATACTCATAACCACAAGTGACTTTCTGAAATGCTCTTCACACTTCTTTGAGGACACCATTCTTCCTGAATTCTTATTCTGCCTCCAGTTGTCAATCTTGACCCTTCCTAGTGCCAGCTTGGAACATGTTGGGCCCTGACCTTGATATTCTCTGAGTAAAGCTCCCACCTGCCCAATAGATATGTCTGAAGCTGCTCCTTCAATTTTTCAGACCCACTCCCCGCACCTTCCTGTCTACTTTGAGCCTTCCTGTCTCTGGTTTTGTTCCATTAACCTTCAGTGGCCAAAGGACTAAACTTCAAATTCCTTAGATTGCTCCCAAGGTCCTTCACACTTTGATGGCACCATTATGTATCATACCTGCTCTGGTCACTTCCCACATTTCCATTAAATTCACCCTACCTTTTAGCTGCTCTGCATTTCTCTCTATTTCCTGAACTTGTGTTGTTCTCTCATAGGGCCACCACACTGCACATAGACTCAAATGTGAATCACATAAACACACACATGCACACAAACACACATCCAGAATTGTGCAGTGTACAACCTGCACAGCCATGCATAGCAGTCCCACCCTTTAATAATGTCTTGCCTTTGTACATTCTTCCCTTTTCCTTAAATGTCTTCAATTATTTTCTTGGTTCTCATCCTAAAACCCTCTCCAAACTATTCCAGGTAAAGTTATTTGTTTCCTTTCGCCCACTCCCTCAATTGCTTGAACAGTTTCCATCATCACACATTCCACTCTAATAACCTACTTACTTGTCTGTCCTACCCATTAGCCTGGGAGCAGAGACATACCTCATTCACTTTTTAAAAAAAAATCCCAAGATCCGAGCACAATACCTGACACATAAACAGCACTCATGAAATGTCTGTAGAATAAACAAGCTATTTTTCTAAATAGGGTTTAGAACAGGCCTGGGCAAATGTTTCTTCATCTTATCCAGAAAATAATTATCCCCAACCAAATATTTTTGTATAAATAAAGGATCTTTAAGGCAGACTTTATCACCTCCAAACATTGGAAGATTCTAAAAGTTGCTCACACTCATTTATTTGCTCAACAAACACTTACTGAGCACCTACTGTGCCCAAGCACTGTGCTAGGGGTGGGATACAGCAGAGGACACTGCAAAGCCCAGGCTATTGAGCTTGTGTTCTGGAGAAGGCTGATGGGAAAGAGACAACAAGCAAATAGACCAAAAAAATCTTCTGGTGTATGAGAAGGGATCGGGTACTAACGAGGACAATTAAGTCAGGCGAGGGTACCAGAGAGTGTAAGATGTCAGTCAAGGTGAGGGAGAGAGTTGCCAGTTTAGATAAGATGGCCTATGAAGCACATGCAGGATGAAATTCATTATTTAAAAAATATTTCTGAACATCATGTCTGCGCTTCGTATGGCTGAATACTTTCTCCACTCCTGTGAAATAGATTTTTGTCTCATTTATATAGCCACACCTTCAGGTGTCAGACGGGCAGCCATCATTGTGACCCTAGAGGACTCTAGGAGGCTGACCAGGAGAGGAAGGACCCTGTGGTATGCCCAGCTCTAGGTCTCAGCCCCCCGGTTTCTCGTAGAAAGAAAAAGGACAGAACACCTGGGACTGACAGGCCTCACTTTGTTGTACGCTTTGAAACATTTTATAGGGGGTGGGCGGGCATATGTGGAGACTGGTGGCCCATTAGATGCTCAGAGGATGTTTGCTTATCTGCAAAATGGAAGTTTTAACGGCAGGCCTGCCTCCTACTGCCACCCCTTCCTGCTGAGGATACAGCATGCATTAAATATAGGTTATGAAACAGGACATATGGCCAGCACCACCCCCTCTCCTCACAAGAGATATGAGGGTTTCTTGTCCCTCCAGCCTCTATACTTCTTGCCAATTCACCCCTCTCGTTTCCATGTCTCTCTGCACCTTGAAGGGAGTTTTCCCTTCTGACGTCTCTTTTAACCCTCGCACCACCTCATGGAAGCTGACCTATTTTAGAGATGAGACATCTGAGGCCCAGATGGGGGATGGTAAAGTCATCGGCTAACCCGTAACCAAGCAGAAATTCAGTTTCAGGTTTTTCAACTCTTATTTCCCTTCATAACTGCCTTTCCAGCTCGAAGCACTCTTCCCCATGCAAGCACAAAAATCATGCAGTTCTACACTGGCGCAAATTTGGGTCTGTAAATACAGGCATAGAAATAATGGTTTCCAATTACCTTTGCTAATGCTGCTCTCATCAATGAGTTTGATTACGCTTATTCTGTATTTAGGTTCCACCTGAAATCTTTGAATAAAGGACATTTTCAAGGCTTGAAGACTTACCTAACACAAAACTAAATGCTAGTGAGTTCAAAAGAGTATTTTGGGAGTCCCAACTTTCCTGAATCGGATAAAACTCTAATTAAGGCAGTAATTTGGGCAGATAGGAGTCTGGCTTCTTCCCCTAAGTGATTCCAGTACTGAGTACTGGGGGATGATGCAAGTGTGGTGAGTGGCTAATAATTAAAGGATTTAATAAAGCATCGTCTGGGAACGTGTCTAGTAGCTCAGTGTATGCCTTGGCAACTCCTGGTATGCCAGTGGCCACAGGCAAGAGGCACTTGTTTGAGGTAAAGGAACTGGTTCTGTGGGGAAGATTTCCTAGTCCAAGGGAAAAAGGATACTGCTGTTAACTATTGATAACATGCATTTGGGGCCAGAGTTGCCGTGAGAATGGTAAAGACAGAGGTGTTTCGTTTTTTTGTTTAACATCCAGTTATTCATTGTTTTGAACTCAACCTCTACCACCTGTGCTGGCAAGTAAAAGCCAAGAACGACCTCTCGTTCCTCTCTCTCTCTCTAGACTTTAACACAGTGTCAGTCCTAGATGAACGCTCAAGACTGAAATAGTAAATCAATAAGTAAGCACTAAAAATCAACTCCAAAAGCCATTAAATTATCATGTAATGCTGAGCCAAAACAACAAATAAGACTTACTCGGGATACAAAAATCTATATCTAGTGTGATCCAACTATGTAAGCGAATGCGGCTGACCCTTGAATAACACTGGCTTGGGACTCTGACCCCTATGTAGTCAAAAATCCACTCATAACTTTTGACTGTCCCCAAATTTAACTGCTAATAGCCTGCTGGTGACCGGAAACCTTACTGATAATATAAACAGTCAATTGACATATATTTTGTATGTTATATGTATTATGTACTGTTTCCTTTCAATAAAGTAATCTAGAGAAAAGAAAATGCTATTAGGAAAATCATAAGAAAGAGACAACATATTTATTATTCATAAAGTGGAAGTGGATCATCCTAAACATCTCCATTCTTATCATCTTTATGTCGAATAGGCTGAGAAGGAGGAGAAAGAGAGGGGTTGGTCTGGCTGTCTCAAGGGTGGCAAAGGCAGAAGAGATGGAGGAGGTGGAAAGGGAGGTAGGAGAGGCAGGCAACTTGATGTCACCTTCATTGAAAAGAAATCTGCATATAAGTGAACCCCCACAGGTCAAATTGGTATTATGCAAGGGTCAACTATATATATATATAATTTATCCTTTTTTTCCAAGTATAGATATGCATATATACATACATATATTTATTTGAAAAAATGTTGGTAGTGATTATTTCTGGTGAGTGAGATCATTGTGTTTTTTCTTTCTTGCTCCTTAATTTTCTGCACTTTCCAACTTTTTAATATTTATATAATATATATAACACTATATATTATATTATATCTAAGTAATATATATCATATTATACATTTCATACATTATATATAATTATATGTAATATATTTATATATAAACATGAAAAAGTAGTACATTTATGAATAATATATAAATACTACTCTTAAAACCCACAGAAATAGAGTTGATGTATAAAAGAGAAATCAAATGCTATTTTTGATGAGACACCAGATTCAAAGGTGGATGAGATCTTAGAGATGATCTATTTACTTATTTTATTCATCAATTAATTCATTCAGCCAGTCAGTCAAGAAACCCCTATACCTACTATGCCTGGCGCTGTGTTCAGTGTGGTCCCTGTAGTTACTATATGCCATACTCTTGACAACTGTTGTATTCATCTGTTGACCCCTGTGATCATCCCTATGTGGTAGGTACTATCACTGTCATAATTTACAAATATGCCCACAGTTGGTCACATGTGTTTTAAGCAGGATTCTAACCAAGGCGTCAAGCCCCAGAGCTAGAGTTATGCCAGCTGAGTATCCTGGAGGCCAGGGCAGCAGACCCCTCCAACTGTGATCACCCCAGACTTCTACACTCTTTCTTCCCTCACATTCCACTTACTGGCTTTGTTATGCTCTCAGAACCACACAAACCAAGGGGACTCATCATCCCCTGGATACTGTTCATTCTCTGGCCCTCCATGTTCCAGACTAAACATTCCTGAGAACTTCAACTATCATTCAGGGTTTCCAATTCCCTCTTACTTTCTCCCAGACTGCTCCAGTTTATCAATGTCCTCAGAATTAGGCTCCATAAAAGAGCCCCTCGTGGTTTGCCCATGCAGTAGATCCCACCCAGTGCTGTTCTGTGTGGTCTGACCAGCTCAAAAGGGTCACCTCTCTTGAGCCAGACACAGGATTTCTATTATCCCATCTCAAAAGCATGCTCATTATAGCTTTTCTGCATAGTTTTGTTTTTAAACAGTGAACTTGAATTCTTTAGTACATAGTATACATAGATTAAGTCCTTTGTGATAACAAATGCTGAATAAACAAGTGAGTAATTCTCAAATTCCAGAAGCCTGTATTCTAAAAATGTATTTTAGCCCAGTTATTTGAAATCAAAAGTTTAATAGAAACATGAAAATAAATGGTGATTATGTTCATGGTCCAATTCAAGCCTATTATAGCCCTCCCATAATTAAAATACATTTTGTTTGAAATAATGTATAAAACATCAGTAAGGACTCATATTTTTAAGCACTTGAAAACTATTTAACCATAGAGAATACCCAGCACTGTCTTACTAAGTGTAGAGTTATTTTCTGGCACATTCGTGTACTGTTAATTATTAGAGAAAAAATACTGAATATAAGATTTTAATGCAATCTTTATTAAAACAGGAGTAAGAGGTAGTTAAAGACTTTAGGTGCAGAGTCTGGGAAGATTGTAAGTAGGTTAAAGAGCAGAAGAGATCCATGTTACAGGCACTTATGAGTCTAAATCAACTTCTAAATGTGAGTCTGCCCTTTTTCCTGATACAGCCTGTGGTTACGTTACTTTTTATCTGAATTGCTCTTTTTTTCTTTCTCAGAATGTCTTGTTCTTAGTTCCAGAAGCTCTGTGAGGTGAGGGTCAAGAATGAGAGCTCAACCTGGAGCACGAGTGTCTGGAAGACTTAGACCCCACTGCATCTAAGGGCCCAAAAAAATTGTCAGGACTCCTTCTCCATCCCTGGACTCTGCTTTCTCTGTGATAGCTTCATGTCAGACAGGATCTCAACTCTTAGAGACAAAGAGGTCTCCAGTATTGCTAAGCTCACATTCCAGTGTCTTAGCCACCCAAGCCAAAAAAGAGTTCCTCTTTCCCACAGTTCCCATACAATTTCCACTCTCATTAGATCAACCTGAGTCATGTGCTCCCCTCTCAGCCAATCACTAGGACCAGAGAACGAAACAAGCCCAAGTCCTATGAGACCCCCCTGAAGCAGGTGGAGAAGTGGGTAGAAAGGGAACAAAACAGTGGTCCATTCCAAACCACGTGACACATGGATATGGAATGGTAGAGGGAAGGCTCCCAAAGTGAATGGGGCATCTGTGACCTGTAGAAGGGTGAGTAGATAATGGATACACAAAAGAAAAAAATAAATAACAAACATCTACCATAGGGAAGAAAGGAACTTATCTTTACTATGGACCTACTGTGTGATCATCATGGTGCTTTAAAAGCCATAGGTCATCCTCCCAGAAGAAAAGAATTGTCCCTGAGACCACACTCCATTGTTAAACACTTAATAATGCAGCAAATAGCTAAGGGATAAGCAAACCAAAGCAAGTAGATGTAGACCTCCTGGTGGCAGGATTAAGAAAAAGACACAAGGAGAATTTTTAGGAAAGACCATGGCACCAGCGGCAGAAACGTAAGATGTAAAAGGGATGTTCCTATACCTAACGTCTTTAAGTCAGGTTTGCCTGTAAAATCACCCTAAGAAGGGTCATGGCATAAGAGGTCAACTTGAAGACTACCTTGGAGACACTTTAGGAACGATTGCAGAGAAATCTTTTGTCAATGTGGTATCATCCTCGACCCCTTCTAAGGTTTGCGAGACTATAGTTCCCAGAAGCTCTTGGCCTGTGCAGTTCCAGGTCAGAGTTTGTCGATGAGATCTGCATGGTAGACTAGGAACAGAGGCCATTCTTCTCTGGAAATGACTTCAGCAGACATATGAGCATATGTGAGGTCTGCAGCGGCTTCTCAACTAGTGTTTAGGAGTCACCCTTTTTGCTATGCAGACTAAACCAGTTGGAGGGAATTTCTTAAGAAATTTTTCAGAGTTACAGAAGTTTCCTTGGAAGCTTTGGGAAGCATGCGGTCTTCCATGTTTACTTCTACAACCTTCTGGCTGCAGCCTCCCTGGTTTTCTGCAGTGACACCCTGACCTTTGCCACTCCAGCTCCTACAATACCCACATATGCCTTAATTCTCAAATTAAACCCTTCATTCCCAGAATAGTTAGGTTAACTCCATTTTCTTGTCCAAACCCAGACTGATCCAGAACTTACATGTAAAAAGGATTCTGCCCTGAAATCAGGATCTGAAGTCTGTGCAAACACAGCAAATGTGTATGGTTGCCTTGGCTAAATTTTAAGCTCAACAAATGTACTTTTATTTCCCCCACCTTTTCTATCTCATCCCATAGAATTTGGAGGAGTGATCAATAAATGACTTCAATTAGAAAGCTGACTTTTTAAGTTACAAGTGTTGTTATCATATTCAAGATCAGTAAGAGTGGGGTCTGCTCCAAAACCAACAGTATTAGGATTCCCCACCATGTGCACATATGGGAAAAAAGAAGCCTCCTACAAGATTTTGGTCTCTTAAATTGAACATATTTAATTCAAAGCATCCACTCAGGAGCTAAAATAGCCTACAGGAGCTCAAGTGTAGGCAGAAATGATTAATAATTAAGGGCATAATACTTGTTTACGTTTGTGTTTATTGTTGTCTTTAAACTATTATTCATGCTTAAGTGCCAAAAGAACCAGGATGAGCTGGGCTCGGTGGCTCAGCCTGTAATCCCGCGCCTTTGGGAGGCTGAGGTGAGGGGATTGCCTGAGCCCGCGGGTTCGAGACCCGCCTGGGCAGCGAGACCTCATCTCTACAATAAATCAAAAAATCAGCCGGGCATGGTAGTGCTCGCCTGTAATTTCGGCTACTTGGAAGGCTGAGGCGGAAGGATCGCTGGAGCCCAGCAGGTCGAGGCTGCGGTGGCAGGGAGCAGCCACTGCACTCCAGTCTGGGCGACAGAGTGAGACTCCAACTCAAAAAAAAAAAAAGAACCAGGATGAATTAAGAAATAAATGAAGCAAAGCTCTTCCTAAGGGCCTTTATCATTCAGCTCTTCCGTAAACCAGAGTCTGGGCCATGATGTTTCAGGCCGCTTCCCTAAAATTCTGTTGCCTAAAAGTAACTTTATGCAGAGGAAGGAAATTCTGATGAAATTAATTAGATGATAGCCCTGCTGTCTTCAAATTCCATGAATACTTGTAGTTTGCAAGTTATGGTGAGGTCCTTAGTTTTGCAACAAGATAGGCCTAGGTTAGTATCCCGGTTTTGACACTTACTAGATGTTTCCACTGCATTTAAACTTTTAAGCCTATTTGAGAAAATAATAGTCTTAGTAATGAAGTGGGTACAATGATATTTATCCAAAAGGAAATCTTGCAAGAGTAGTGATGATTCCAAAGGGTAGCGAGATAGAAGGGTGCTTTACACTCTTCCATAATTTCCATCAATGCCCCCCAACAAGCCACAGTCTGCCATCCCAAGACACAATCTAAGTAAAAGTTATTAGGTTTCTGTTGAAATGCATTTCAATGGTGCAATTCAATGTCAAAATGAAATTCAAATTGCACTCCTAGTCCCTTCTTAGCAGAACACTACCCCAGCCCCTCCCTTATAAGCTGCCACTGTCCAAAAGAAAATCCATTTAAGAACAAAATCATCTCTCTAAAACATTTATTTTTATGACAATGTTTCACCAAAACTCTACTCTGATGCTTCTTCTGGATAAAATAATTAGGTTAATGATATTAAATATCTGGGTTAATGTTGTAATTTGAACCATTCCAGGAGTCAAATATGAGAGTGACTGGGTAGCAAATAAATATGGTTACTGAGAATAAAAAAATGGTGAGTGGACCTTTAGATAAGGATTGGCTGCTGCACTGAGGGACCTACCTATTTACAGCAAATTTTTAAAAACCTCCCCAGCTCTGACAGTCATACACACACTCCATAAATAGCAATTAATTAGAAAATGAGTTATCTAATAGAGATTAAATAATCAAGATTGACTCCTTGCCATATGCCATCCTAGGTCACCCAAAACAGACAGTTCCTGCACCATGGTAGAGTCAGACTCCTAGAGTTGTGTTTTCAATCCTTTTTTTTTTTTTAAATTATTACTTCCCACAAAGAACTTTTAAAGACGTTTTTCTTAACCACCCCCCTTGATATACTTCATATTTGCATATTCCACATATATTGTATATACCACAGTTATACTACCTACTGCCTAAGTCTTGAATGTGTATCTATGTTTTATATATTAAAATAATGAGATTCATTTTCATCTAATTTTTGCCTTCTTGGAGACAATATTGCCCCGTTCACAATGTTGTGAATGCATGTCCTGCCGCATAAAGACCCACTCCAGAACAGAACAAATCCTAGAGGCTGAAAGATCCTGGAGGCCCAATAGTCTGTGCCAGGGTAGGCTTGGAGACAGGGAAAATAGGTGACAAGCAAGTCTAAAGATTGGTTAGTTAAAGGCCAGACACAATGGCTCACACCTGTAATCTCAGCACTTTGGGGAAGCTGAGGAGAGAGGATTGCTTAAACCCAGGAGTTTGAGATCAGCCTGCCATCATAGCAAGACCTTGTCTCTACAAAAATTTTTTTTAAAGTAGCCAGATGTGGTGGCACACACCTGAAGTCTCAGCTATTTGGGAGGCTGCAGCAGAAGAATTGCCCGATCCCAGGAGGTTGAGGCTGCAGTGAACTGGGATCGTGCCATTACACTCCAGCCTGGAAGACAGAGCAAGATTTCCACTTACACACACACACACACACACACACACACACACACACACACACACACACACAGGGTGTGTGCCCAAAAAGCTATACATTTTAACAAAGGAAAACACTGTATTAAAAATGTAATACTGGGCAACTTGGCAAGACCTCATCTCTACAATAAATAAAAAACTAGGCGGGCATGGAGGTGCGCGCCTGTAGTTCCAGCTACTTGGAAGGCTGAGGCGGAAGGATCACCGGAGCCCAGCAGGTAGAGGCTGCGGTGGCCGGGAGCAGTCACTGCACTCCAGTCTGGGCAACAGAGTGAGACTCCAACTCAAAAGAAATAAAAAAATAAATAATGTAATAATATATACTGGTGACAAAAGATGAAAACAAATCATGTTTGACTTCTGCAATTATAAGAGGTACTCAGCGTGATCACCAGCAGTGTCCAGACACTTCTGATTATGGTGAACTTCTCTTAACATCACTTAAAATGTGCATACACTTTTTTGGCATAGAGCAGAAAGTATCAAATGCTGAGTAGGTGTCCTCAACTCTTCTGGGAGTGTGTAGATACTAAAGAAGAAGGCAGACACCTCCTCACCTTTAGAAACAGACTGAATCGACTCTTGTTGGAGATCTAAGCAGAGGCCACATAGGCCGGTTAGAGAGTGATGACTTCCCACTGCAGGAGGGTTGCAAGTTCAACAGGGGAAATCAGGGATGGAGTAGTCACTATGGGGGAACAAAACAAAGGTTTTTCACAGAGTCAGGACCCAAAAAAGACCTCAGTGGATAGGCATTTGGTTGCAATTCTTTGGAAAGCAATTATTTAGCAACTACTATTTAGGATACTAACCTAGGAATGGACTTTCAAAGATGACAAAAACCCTGCAAGGCACTGATGGTGGTGGAAGAACAAACGAGACTAGGAGTAACTCTCCACAAAGAACAAGTGTCAAGGGAGGGGCGAACCTGCCTGGCAGTGTAGAAAGAGTAGCACTGGGGCCAAAAGAGCTTCTACTGGCCACAGGTCTGCCTGTGGAGGAGAAAAGGAAGGAAGGCAGGTTGGGTAGCAGGAGTCTTAGCCTGCTTCTCAGTTCTAAGAAAGTACCAAGAAGCAGGGGATGGTGGGCAGCCCTAGAGTCAGAGTTGCCTACCAGAGGTGTCCCATGTTTCTCAGCCTTGACTCGCCTGCCAAACTCAGTCACAGGTGGAAAGCAGCCACGTAAATGCGGTGGTGGATTCACAGCACAGCAGCTAAAGTCATCAATAATTATGCTCCCTGCAGCGGGAGAGCTTAGGGTTTTACACTCATGGCCAATACAGGCAGATTTATCAAGCACGAGGTTTGACCAGAGTTGTCATTGATAAGGTGTTGTTATTATGAATGAATACTGAGGGCATAGCAGACATGGAGTATGCCCCTTAATTCTCCTGGGAGGATTTCAGAAGGATTCACAGAGGCTGCATAGGTGGAGTAGAGCCTTGGAGAATAACTAGAGTTTCTCCAAGGGCGGGAGAGGCTTCCAGTCAGACAGGATTCAAAGCCTGGGAGGTGGAGTCAAGACAGATGTGCCCCCCACAGGCTCACTGAGCAGACAAAGCCCTCCAGCAGTCTTAGTTGGTGGAAGGTTACACGGTTTCCTCTTCTCCCTGGAGCAGGTTTGCCCGTGCCAAGATCAAAGAGAAAGGCCAGTCTCACCCCAGCAGGCTCCCTTTCAGGAGACTTCTCCCTGGAGCCATAGACGAGGGGGGACTTCAAAACATGGAATTATGTTTTAGAGGGCAGACCCCTTGTGGTACATGTTTCTCCTATCAGGTAGGTGTTCTAGGAACCCATCAACATGAGTGTGCCGGCTAGCATTGTTGTGAGAGACTGTATTCAGCTTCAGTAAATTTTGGGGGGGGAGATTCTTTCAAGACATTTGCCCATTTTAGGATGGGTGACATACAAGTGCATCTGCCCACACCACGCTGAGTGTTCAGCAGTTTTTGACCAAAAACAACATGACTCCCATGCACACTCCCTATTTACACAGTTTCACCTCGAATGACTATTTTTGTTTCCCCAGATGAAAAAAGGTCTTCAAAGGGAAACATGTTGCCCATGTGGAAGAGGTGAAACAAAAAATGGCAGAAGCTCTCAAAGGCATCAAAATTGTTGAGTTCAAAAATTGCTTGAAGCAGAGGAAAAATCATATCAATAAGTATATTGCATCAGACAGAGAGTACTTTGAAGGTAACTGATGTTTAAAGATGTAAGAATAAATGCACAATTTTTTTAAAGATGTAGGGTACAATTCAGGGTTAGGTATGCACATGTTGATTATGCAAGTACCCTTGCTGATGAGGTGTGCTTCTCCCTCCCCCAGCAGCTTCCCTCAACTGCCAATCCCACCTCCCCTCCTCTGGCAGTTTTCCACCACTGCCAATCCCTTTCTTATAGTATTATGATAATTGTTCAAGATCCTCTGAGTGAGAACATATGGTACTCTGTTCTTTGTTTCTGTGATAGATTAGTGAGTATGATCGACTCTAAATCCAACCAAGTTGCTGTAAAGTCCATATGTTTGACCTTCTTTATGACTGCATAATATTCCATTGTGTATATGTACCACATTTTTTTAATCCAGTCCAGTTTCAATGGGCAGCATGGTTGGTTCCATATTTTTGCTATAGTGAATACAGCTGAAACAAACATACGTGTGCAGATAGCTTTTTTGTAAAATGATTTGAGTTCTTCCGGGTATATTCCCAATAGGGGAATTGCTGGGTCATATGGAAGGTCAATTTCTAGTTCTCTCAGAAATAGCCACACGGTCTTCCAAAGAGGTTGCACTAATTTGCATTCCCACGAACAGTGTAGAAGCGTTCCTTTTTCTCCACATCCTCGCCAGCATCTGTTGTTTGTTTTATCAATGATGGCCATTCTTACTGGGGTTACGTGGTATCTCAATGCAGTTTTGATTGCATTTCTCTGATGATGAGTGAGGCTGAGCACTTTTTCATGTGTCCATTGGCTGCCCGTATATCTTCTTTTGAGAAGTGTCTATTCATGTCTTTTGCCCACTTTTTAATGGGACTTTTTTTTTTCTTTTTGGCACGTTTGAATTCCTTGTAGATCCTGGATGTTAGGCCTTCGTCAGATACGCAACTGGAAAATATTTTTCCAATTCTGTGGGCTATCTCTCTGCTTTCTTGATGGTTTCTTTTTGTATTACACAATTTTTTATAAATAAATTCCAGAATTTTGGGGGTCCCCTCTTGTTTATGGGAAGTCAGGACACCTTCATCTAGATGTGGCTGTCTCCATTCAGGCTGAGACTTGGTGACATGGAGCCGCCGACCCGCACTGCAGGTTGTCTCCATTTAGAGTTAGTACACCCACCAGGATGGCAGGCCTACCCCTCCAACCTTCCTCCAGTACATCTGGAAATAAACAACGCTATTTCTCAAGCATCTTCAAACTGAGAAAGATGGATCACTGTAAGTATTTTAACCTCTTTCATGTTATATATAAGCTTCAGAGAAGTTAAGAGTAAAATCACACCAGGACTGGAGGCTAGCCTAACCTAACCTTTGCAATCAGCTTGGAGACAAAGTCTAATCTTTTGGAAGTGCTGTGGGAAGAAGACAAATGTTGCCCACTGTCCCTGTTTTCAGTGATTGTGAATGATGAAACCATAGGAGTGGCACTCTGACAGCTCTGAACCACACACACTCAGCTTACTCTCCCTTCTTTGTTTCTGCTCATCTCTCCTCTGGATGGAATGCTTTGCCATTCTAGCAAATCCATTGGTAACCCCCCCACCCCCGCCCTTAAATCATCTATCACCTCTTCTTGGAAGGCTTCCCAGGCCCCCACCTTGGGTTGGATGTTGGTCTTCTTTGCTCCCAAAATTGCCTGGGCATGATGCCATCCTTGTACTTGGCGTATTGTGCTGTGGCATTGCACCTTTAGACCACATTGCTTGAGGAGAGGATCTATGCTGTCACCACCTGTGTTTGTCTGGCACCTAACGCTCACAGACCTGACTCATATACACCTGGGTAGTAGTTCCTAGAATAAATGAAACCCCTTGGTAAATTGTGCATTGTGAGGAGAACAGGGGTGGAAACATTGCATGAAATGACGTCATTTTAAGACATTTCAGATGGGGCTTCACAATCCTTGGGCTGTGAAAGGGATCAAGAGAAAATCTAAAGTGATACAAGGAATGTCCCTATGGAGGGAAAATGCAGAGAATCACCTAGACAAACACAGAGTAAAGGCACCACTGGGCTTTGACCAGCCTTTGTCAGTAACTTTCAGCTCTGACTTCCTTCCTGGGCATTGCCAAGAAGGCAGAGTCCTGTGCCCAGACTGTCTATGAATGTTGTTTCACCCTGGAGTGTCTCCCTAAAATCATGGAGTTTTTCTTTAAGCTCTCAGTTCTAAAGAGGAACATGAAAAATGTTTGTGTCAGTTCATAAAACATTACATTAAAGAATGCCTATAATAAAAGTCCATGCATGGGGCTGAGGACCTCATATCTTAATGGTTTTCTGTGTAAAACTCACTTCACCAACATTGTCTAGTTTGGAAAGTAAACTATTGAAATAACTTAAAATCCACGTTCAGAATTGGAGTCCCTCGTGGGTTGATTTTTATCTCTACACTGATAAAGATGGCCTAGGAACATACCCAACACCACCAACAACAAGATCATACAGTCAGAGGTCATGTCACAGGTGCTCATTCGTTGTTCTCATTCTATGGATGAGAGCACTCAGGCTTAGAGTTTTCACCATCTGCCGAAGCCCCACTGATGGCAAGTAACGGCTAGCACTGAGGTTGGACTTGGGAGTCAAGTCCTGTAGTGGGTTGAATTGTGTTCTCAGGAAGATACATTCAATCCTAATTCCCAGTCTCTGTGAATGTGACCTTATTTGGAAATAGGACTTTTGCAGATGGAATTAGTTAAGATGAGGTTGCATGAGAGTAGGGGAGGCCCTGATCCAGTCACTGGTGTCCTTATAAGAAGAGAGAAATGTGGACACAGAGACACATGCAGAAAATGTCATGTGAAGACAGAGGCAGAGACTGAAGTTGTACCACCACAAACCGAGGAACACCAAGGATTGCCAGTAACCAACAGAAGCAAGGAGAGAGGCATGATAGATCTCCCTCTGAGCCTCCAAGAAAGAATCAACTCTGCCTACACCTTGATTTCATACTTCTGGCCTCCTGAATTGTGAGAGAATAACTTTCTGATGTTTTAAGCCACCTAGTTGATGGCACTTCTATTCATGTATCATTTTTTATCAATAGGGTTTGTCACCCATGCTGCAGTGCAGTGGTGTGATCATGGCTCACTGTAGCTTCAAACTTCTGGGCTCAGGCGATCCCCCTGCTTCAGCCTCCTGAGTAGCTAGGACTACAGGCATGTGCTACCACACTGAGCTATTTGTTTATTGTTTATTTTTGTAGAGACAGAGCCTCACTATATAGCCCAGACTGGTCCTGAACTTCTGTCCTCAAGTGATCCTCCCTCCTCATCCTTCCAAAGTGCTGGAATTACAGGTGTTCTTTTTACCATATTGAGAAGAAGGGCAAGATAGGATCACTGTTGCCCCCAGTTCTGAGGAGCATATGGATCTAAAACAGGGAAACATCTTTCATTGGGGCACAAACTTGAGGGGCTCAGCTAATTTGGGTTGGTACTCAAGAGGTGAGTGCTTCCATCAAGGGACTGTTGCATGCTGGTGCACACTCTGGAAACCAAGACACAGTGGTTGTCCTTGCAGAGAACTCAGAAAGATATATGCCTGTCTATTTTCCCAACTTAAATGATAAGTAGTCTCAGGGGACTGTCTAGTTCTATGAATTTCCAATGTTACTTTTGGGTCATGTGACTTGCTACACATACACTCTTGGAATTGGTGAAAAACACAGAATGTTTCAAAACTATCAGCATCTGGACTGCCAAGATGCTTCCAAATGGAGCTTGCAATCACTGAGGTTTGAAATAATTGTCTTCCCTCTAATCAGATAATCACTGCCACCCAAGCAGTTCCAACACCCAGGGGCTGAGGAGCGGCTGGAAGGGGCACCAGGCCAATCCTCTCCAGCCTCATTCTGGGCTTCCATGAATGTGAAGAGTCAGAGAGAAACCCTCAGTGGTGTTTCACATTTCCCAAAGTTTTGGTCTGAGTTCATTTTTCATCTCACAACTGTTCTGGATGATCCAATGTGTGTGAGGGTTTGTTCAAGCTGTTTGGGGTTCTTTTGTGAAACTGTCAAAACAATGACCTCATTTGGAGCCATCTGCCGGCATGCAGGATTGGCACAGAGCTTGCGGCTGACTTGTGTCACTGCAGCAATCAATTCAAGATGGCCACTCTGGGCAGGCGGTTTGCTAAGCGATATCGAAGCAGATAACTGATTGCTCCATCTCTTCCTCAAGTTACCAAACATGTCAGAGCTCACACGACCTCCACCAAAGGCTGCCTGCCAGGCATGGCAAAGGGAAGACATCATCTGCTGACCCAGAAACATAAACTCCTACATTTCCTGGAGTGGGGGGTGCTTCTCCTGCCAGGTCCCCGCCTGAACATTAACTTGCAAAGCAAAAGGAACATGATTTAATCAGAGAAAACTGTTGTCTTTGGAGCAGAAAGCATGTGGGTACTATCAACATGTGGATACCAACAACAGAAGATGACCTTTATTGGATGCCATGAGGCTGAACCAGGGCTCTCCCAAGAACAGCAGAGGCCGTGGGAAAGAATCACTTGGGCACAATTCAGACTCAGTTTGTGATCCTCTGAAGAGAATGAACCAGGACAGTCTATAAAAGCCAGTAGGTATTTTGGAATTGTGACCGTGGTTGCTGAGTACAGCATTTTCACAGCCTGGGCAATTATAAAGCAGGTGTGTTTTTAAATGCTCATGAAAAGAAGAGTCCTCATTTTTATTGCAAGTTTTCCCTCATTTCTCTGAGAAAGAAAAGAAAGCAACTTAAGGAATACGCAGGAAAATTATTTTTGACCCAATTTGTTGTTGTTACCAATTTGCTTTCCGATGTGGCTAATTGGGCCAGCTCAGCAGAACATTTCAGTTTCTGCTAGCAAGTCAGTTTCAGAGCACTTCTGTGCACTCCCTCTGCCTAGGGCTGAGACGGTGACACTTTACTCAGATTTCCTTTTGTTTATGATACGTTTTGTTTAGTGTGCGTCAGGGTTGGAGTCAGGGAGAGCTTCATCTCACATGTGAAAACAGGCAACTACACATTTCTCACAAATCTGAGCAGTTACAGACCTCTTATGCATGTGTTACCATCTGGTGTGAGCTTATGATCAAAGCTAATTTTTCGAAACTCAGTCCAAGTGAGTAGTAGTAATTTGCAAGAAGGTCACTGTGGCATGATCAACACAGAGCAAAATAAAAGTAGAGTTGCATCTCAATACGTAGAACACGGTCAAGAGAACGTTATCAGAGCTAGAGAGGGAGCCAAATGATATAGGAAAAGAGGAGAAAATAACAAGTTTTCCCTCTGCCTGGAGGCATCACTCCTAAATTGTCCAGTCTCAAACTGATAGCAGAGCTCAGATACCTTCACTAAGGAGTGAGTTTTGCAGAATCCCCCTTCAGCATGGACCAGACACCCACATGCAAAGCAAACCTTCTAAGAATGATAACAATGTATTTGGTGGGGTGGGGTGAGAAGATTATAAAAGGAAGTCAAATTACTTATTGACATCTATCCCCCCCAGTAGAAATATGAATGTTTAGAAGATCTCATTCATAATAAAATGTCAATTTCTGCTCACTCCTGAAGAAAGACCACTGATTCAACCCCATGAGAACATAATTGAACTGGAAATCTATCTAGACATAAACACCTACCTGTCTTTAGAAAATCCAAACTGGACCACAATACATTTGACTTTTTAAAAAAGATTTTCAATGAGTGCCCACCCAAGATTAATACTAGAAAAGGTAAACTGCTTCTTACTAGACATAGTCTTGCATACGACTTTTACAATTTTTAGAGCTTCTTTCTTTACTTGTGCTATGTCAAAAGTCAGAATTGGCTCTTTTTTGAGCCATTGCCATTAACTCAGCATTGTGATTTAAATACCACATATGTTGATGTTTCCGAAACTATCAAAAAAAGTTATTTTACGTACTAAAATCCACTCTAGCTTTATGATATGTGGATCTTTACAACTTGCTTTGAAAAATCACATTTTATTCATTCTTTGTTTAATAAATTTTATAGCAAAAAACAATAGAGCAATGGCCTGACTCTGCAATTAACTATAAAGCACTGAAATCTGTGATTGGAAATAGGCACTAATGCAAATTTTAATGCATTTGGCTATATCACAAGTATATATTTGAAGGTCTAAATCATCTTATTATCTTTGTGAGGACTGTTAATATTCACCCTTTGCATGAATGTATCTTATATTTAAATATTCACTATAATTACTATTATTACTGGTTTTAAATTCCAGCCAAAGTTCTGGCACAGCAACAAATACAAAGCTTGCTTTCTTCCACAGGACTTAGAGCAAGATAGAATTTTGATAGTGTTTTGGGTTTTGTTTTGGGGGGTTGTTTGTTTGCTTGTTTGTTAAAGCTGGAAACTGGTGACATCTATCAGCCACCTAGATCAGCTTCCTAATCCACTTGGTTCCTGGGGCAGGGCATTTCAAGGACACGGTCCAAATCTGAGATGACAGTGGGCCCTCCCACTTCATCAATTCTAGGTCTCATGAGCATCCCACTGGATACATGTGGTTCCAGGCTGGTATTGGCTGTCCTGTTGGAACTGAGATTCTTACCTTCCAGGGCACTGGAATGCCCAAATTCAAATTCAAAATAAGGAGTAACTGAACTCAGATGAGGTGTAGCAATAGTCTGCTTGATACTTGCTTTACCTCGTGCCCGTCCCTAATCCCAAATCAAATTGCAATCTTCCACTAGCACTGTGGATCCCTAGGATACAAATCGTTCTGGGGGAAAAAAGTAGAACACTGAAAAATGTGATGCAAATTTGCAGTAAATATGTATGTGGTTAGAGATGTCTCAATTTAGATTTGTGTGTCTATCCCTTCCAAGGTTGTCACCATCTAAAACAAATTCCTTCATCAGCTTATTGTTCCAGGGAGGACAGAGTGGGGTAATCAACTGCATCAGTTCTGGAACAATTCTTAGTTTCCTTCTAACTGTGATATTGGGAAATGTATTTTCCTCTCCATGTCTGTTTCCTCATCTGTAAAAGGCAGATAATACAATACCATCCTCAAGTAGCTATGGGAAGAATCAACGCCACATACTAAGTTATTTGCAGCCCCAAGGACTTTTGCAGTCACTCTTGCTTCTGCCTGAAAGGTACTTAGTCGGGTTTCCCCAGTGGCTGAATTCTTAAGGTCTCAGCTTCAATAGCCACTTCTCAGAGAAGGATTCCTTGCTCACCCTATCTCAATTAAACAACGTATATAGTTGTCCCTAGGTATGCATGGGGTGTTGGTTACAGGACCCCCTCAGATTCTAAAATACGCATGCTCAAGTCTTGCACTTGGCTCTGAGGATCCCACCTATATGAAAACTCGACCCTCCATGTATCAGATTTCATATACTGTATTTTCAATCCTCGTTTGGTTTTTAGCAAATCTGTCTGTAACTGCACTTGCACAGTTCAAACCTGTGTTGTTCAATGTCAGCTGTATTTCCTTCACTGCAATTATCACATCTGAAATTACCTAGTTTGCTGTTAACTTATTTATTTTCAACTTCCCTGTCCCCTCCAATCTTCTCCGCACCCCCCCAATCTCTCTCTCTCTCTCTCTCTCTCACACACACACACACACACACACACACACACTCAGACACACATGCACACACATGACACTGTACTACAAGAAAGCTGAGATCTTGCCTACCTTATTATTACCTAATATTCTTGGAGATTCAAACAAGGCTTGGAACAGAGCAGAAGCTCAATGAATATCAATTGTTCAATGAATAAATGCATGTAAAGTGCTTGACAAATAATAGGCCCTCAAAAAATATCAGAGATGAATGAATAAAAAATACTTGAGAGGTTTCTAGTCCAGTTACACATTCAGTGCTTAAAGAATCCTCACATCACTCTGTCTCATGCTTTCCCTATTTACTTCCCAAGGATCAGTTATAGGCCCCACAAATGCAAGACTCCCTCTCAATACCTGTGTGTAAACAAAGGAGGCAGAGCAAAGTTCAGAGTCTCTTGAGTCAGACAGATGAGTCCAAATCCCAGTTCTGCAATGTCATTTTGGGCCAGTCATGCATCCAGGTCCTTCTTCAGGAAAAATGAATAATGCCACAATATTCCTTGGGCTGATATAAGGATTAAGAGAGAGAGAAAGTACACACACAAACTGGTTACAGAATTTGCAAGTCTCAGTGAAAAATAAAAAATGTGGGACCCTATTTCAAAAATCGTGAAGAATTTCAAGTGAATGACAGTAAAGCATTAAACCAAGCACAGATCCTTCTAAGTGCAGGACCTGCGATTCAGCACAGCTTGCACCCAGGAAGTCAGCCTTGTTGCCCAACCTAGTGTCTGACATGTAGTAGAGACCTAACAAATGAGTGTCTTTTGTTTCTCCCTCTCTTCTCATTAAAAATCTGATGTAATGAGATGAGACAGATTGTAGCTATTGGCTGAACAAAGGGATCCTGAACAGTGGAACTTCTAGTCATGCTAACCATTCGGGCTAATTATTCAGTTTGTGAATTATTCAGATACTTTGCTTGTCTTTCTTTCAGTCCTTTGAGTTATGTTGTTACTCGCTGATAATTAAAAATATATAATTTCATTCCCTATTTGTCTCTTGTGCCTTGATAAATGACCATTGAAATTGAAAGTTGAAATTGCAAGACTCACATACTTGGACTCGAAAAATCCCATATTACATATATCCCCAATGTACTCATTCAATCCATATGCATTTATCGACCACCTACAATAGGGCAGGCTCAGGACTGCACTTTAGTCAGGTAAGAGGGACAGTCTCTGAGACAAGGATCTTGTATTAATCAGGATTCTTGTGGTTACAGGAAACAGAAACGCAATTCATTTAAGCAAAGGAGGAATTTATGGTTTTGCTTGATTATGAAGTCCTGGGATCCAGCTCAGGTATAGTTAGGTCCAGAAATAAAAATATTATGGTCGGTCTTGTACAATTGCCTTTGACAGAGACGAGATCTGAAGATTAGCAAGATCTAGTCATATGACCATACCTGCTACTGGAGAGTGGGCAGGGCATCGCAGCTGTCAACTTTCCAGATCTACAGAGAATGACAATACAATTGCCCAGTGATCAGAGGGGTGCTAAACACCAAATTACAACAGGTGCCCACTACTGGTGTCAACAAGAACAAGTCTGAGAGTCAGGACCATATGAAACATACATTTCTGAAATTCCTAGTCCCTTCTCAAACAAATATTTCTGTGGGAAAGGGAATGAGGGAGGGAATCCTTACCTGAGATACTATAAAAATACAGTGATTGAAAAAGTAAGATTTTTTTTTTCCCTGACACTCTAGACACAGACACTTTGTCTCCATGATTTCAAACATCTGGAATAAAAACAGAGAAAACACATGGACACTCATCTAAATGTTTCCAAATATCCAGATGTCTGGCATCACTTCGTCATAGTCACAATGTGTAGGAGTCCCCTTCAGCAGCAAGATTGAAATCACTTCCCAGTATCAGGTTCACATAGTAATTTTCTGAGAACAGAGATACCTTATTGTGTGCTGTTTCTTACAAAGACAAATTATCCCTACCCTAACCCAAGAACCAAGTTTAAGAGTGAAAATGAATACAGTAAATTTTAAAGTAACAACATTTCTGAAGGTAAAATTGATATTTCATTTTCATTTTAGAGGTAGTATTTTTTAAAAGCATGGTAAGCTCCTCCCAGGCCTAATGACAAAAAATTACTTAAACAGTGAATGTTGTAATGGAGAGAACACTTGACTAAGGATTAGACATTGGTTTTAGTCAGTCAGTTCTGCCACCCTGGAGCCTTGGGCAAATTACTTAACATGTCTGGGACTCCACTTCTCTTCCTTTAAAACACAGTTGTCAAATGGGATGAGCTTTCAGGTCCACTCTAACTCTATCACGATGATGATGACTAAGTGTTTGTAGAAACCATAACACTAACACCTTACCTTTTTATAACGTTCTGCAATTTGTAACGCATTTTCATGCAAAGCTCATTTGATCCCCACAGGAAGTCTATGAGTCATATAGTCAAACTTGTTCCCTATGTAGAGTTGCAATGTGATTTGTGTGAAAACACACAGATATTAGGTGATAAAGATGCCCTCAAGACAGTTCTTCAGATGTTCAGCCACTGTTTTTCCATGCTGCAAGCTTTCTCCTTCATCTGTGTTGTAAATATATATTTCCAAACTTCATAACTCAGTTCAAGTTTTCACAAACACTGCTAATGTTATCTTTTGACACACTTCGATAGACTTCACTGCCATGAGGTAGGTCATCTAGTCTCCAATGAGTTCATTTACTTCTAGATAAATTGGATCTGAAATTCAAAGCTAAAGTGATGAATTGGTGCTTCATAGTTATTCTCAATTAAAATTTACTCAGTAATTCCACAGTTGAGACAGGGAGAGTACAAATGAGTTGAAAACATCTTGTGGTGCCAAAAAATCAGAGAATGCTCAGGAAATGATAAGGACTCACTGAATGAGCATAGAAGCCAAACTAAAGGACCTCCTAATGGCCAAAGATAGAACAATATGAACCACAAAACAAATAATAGTAGCATTGGACAATACAACATGGAATAAAATAACTATCCTTGAGTCCATACTGACTTATTTATATTAACAGATATAGTAATAGTGGGGAGGAAAATATGTTTTTTCTTAAAGTAGAATTCCAATTAATAAATGTAGAAGGAAAAGGGAAATAGAAAACTTTATGATAATAATAGGCAAACTCCACAGTAAAAACTTTTGCAGATCCAAGACACCTATAGATGCTAAAATTAGTACGTAAAAGTTAGAAGAGAAACAGAATTTGCTTAGAATTACAATATTTCTCCCAACATATTTATTAACTGTGAAAGAAATAATAGTGACTTTACAGGCAAGGACACCGGCAGACACCACCTTTAACTATGTGCTCAAGGTCAACATTATTAGTAACAAGACATTTCATCACCAGGAAACCCCAAGATATGATGTGCTGTGCTATTCTTGTCAAATATGCATAAACTCATTGAAATCATGAGAATACATCAGACAAATCCAAGCAGAGGGATAATCTACAAAATAGCTTATTGGTAACCTTCAGAAGTGTCAAGGTCAAGAAGATAAGAAAAGAATGAAGTGTCATTATGGTTTAGAGGAGACAGACGAGAAACAACAACTAAATATAATGTGGGATTCTGGGCATCAATGGGAAAACTGGTTAAACTGAAATAAGGTTTTTAGTTTTAATAGCAGTGCTGATTTCCTTGTTCTGATGTTTATACTATAATTATAAAATATGCTAACTTTAGGAGAAACTGACTGAGGGATATACTAAAACTCTGTTATTTTTGTGACTTTTATGAAAGTCCAAAATAGTTCAAAAAAATGTTAAGACTTCTCAGAAGCCATTCTGACAGTTTCTGAGTGCTTCAAAAAGTAAGTGAAGTTGCCCAAGTTAGCCCGAGTAGCTGTAATTCTCCATCCTGGCTCTTGCCCCAAAGAGTAGCTTTCTGGAGAGTAAGAGTCTTGGGACCCCAAAACCACATTTTGACCTTGCTAGTTCACTGACAATCCAGCTATTGGAAATCATTCTGCATTCTGGACAACCCATCAACTGCAAATACTGTATGAACTTAATGTTTCCTTGGAGACAATGTAAGCTCTGTTTCACACTAAATGCAGAAATAGTGAGCCAAACAGTCTCAAAGATATTTAATAACAAAAGTATCTTCTTAATTTTGATCACATTTATCCTGTTTCATTTCATACAACTTCAAAGGCAAAGCAACCAAAATTCTGCTGCAATAAACTCTGTCCTTAATTCCTGACTCCAGCTGTGTCCACCAAGAAATTTCTTTGCCATCAGTATCTGTTCTCATCCTTAATGGATGGAGAGCACATTATTACTTAACACTTTTTTTTGCATCTTTTTTGGTTGCTGTTTTTTCTTAAAAATACACAAATTTAACGTCATGCCATTGTGCATTTTCTGAAAGTGTGAACTGGCAGCAAACTTCAGTTCCAAACCACACACACAACTGACAATTTTATGACACTACTCAATCACACATAAAGCTCATACCTGCAGAGCTAGATGTCACTGCCTAGAAATGAATCACTTCCTGCAGCTAGTGAGTTTTATTTTGGAAACTAGACTTACATTTCTCTTCATCAGCCACAGGCCTCTGCCATTCCTGGGAATGTAATGGGTAGAGCAAGTGCCCTCCTTAAAATTTGACCTGCCTTACATCTTGATCCACCTATATCTAATGGACTCCTTTTAACTAAACTTGAGAGATTGACTTTAAGAGAAGCACAAAATTTGGTCCCTAGCCTCAAGGGTCTTACAGTCTGGTATGATAAATTGTCAATTTTAAACAACTAAAGCCCGAACAATTAGTTACTATATAATCTTTAGGCAACTGGAATTCAAGGAGAGAAGACGTAAGTAGTTGGAAAAACTTCAAGCAGGGGGAACACTTTCATCCATTCAGAAAAAAAGTATTTGTTAAGTTCATTTTCTGTGCCAGGTACTATACTAAATGTCTTAAGAAACAGATAGGAATAAATAAATTGCAAAAATTAAATTAAAGTTTTAAAACTTAAGATTGGTGAAGTATTGTAGCTGATCTGCAGATTTAAGCAAGTGATTTTTCCCAAGTATGTCTAGCATCACTGCACTTTATGCTCAGTCCTTCATTGGTCTCCAAATCTCAAATTGATTTAAAGGTTCTATATCTTTGGAGAAACCATGTCTCATCTCTCTACATAGAAACAAGACTTACACACAGTAAGATTTGATCAGGTCTCAGCTCTGTCTATTTTCTTGTAAAATCTCAGGACCCAGGGGCCAAGGCGAATTTCCATCATTTCTAGAAAGAAAAAAACTGTGTCAAAGAGAAAAACCACCATTTTTCATGGATCATGAACCTCTCTTATTGCTTCCTTAGCTAAATAAGTAGAGGTTTATTCATTCAACAGTTAATATTGATTGAGCCCCTAGTATTATAATGAACTCTCAGCACCTAGGATAGTGCCTGACATATGACAGTCACTTAATAAATGTTTGTCAAACTAAATTTTCACATAGAGCTTTGGACTTAACAGCATTTAAAACAATACAGGGTATAAAAATGTGATAAAGTTATTTCTTCTATGTAACTGTTTTGGTCCCTTTTTTGCTGCTCATAACAGAACCACAGACTGGGTAATTTATAAAAACAAAAAGTTTATTTGGTTCATAGTTTTGGAGAGACTGGAAAGACCAAGAGCATGGCGTCAGTATCTGGCGAGTGCCTCCTTACTGCATCTTAACATGGTGAAAAGGCATCATATGGCAAGAAAGTGCACAGACAATATGGATAGAAAAAAAAGGGAGCCAAACTTATTTTTTATCAGGAGACTACTTCTGCAATAATTAATTCACTACTGTGATAATGGCATTAAGTACCTCTTAAAGGTTCCGTCTCTTAATAACATCACAATGGCAATTAAATTTCAACAGGAGTTTTAAAGGAACCATTCAATAGCTTTCCAACCCAGCCCACCCCAAACATATGCCCTTCTCAGATACAAAATATATTCATTTAATCTCAATAGCCCCTGAACTCTTCAGTTGTTCTAGCATCAACTCAAAAACCCAGAGTCTTATCTAAATCAGCTGGTTAGATTCAAAACAGGATTCATCCTGAGACAAATTTCCTCCAGTTTTGAGCCTATGAAATCAAATAAGTTATCTATTTCCAAATACAGTGGTGGACCAGGCATAGTATAGACATTCCCATTCCAAAAGAAAGAAATAGGCAAGAAGAAAGGAGTAACTGGTCCCAAGTAAATCCAAATCCTAACAGTGTAAACAACATTAAATCTTAAAGCTGGAGAATAATTTCCTTTGATTCCATGCCCCACACCTTAGGCACACTGGAGTGGGACAGCTCTGCCTCCATAGCTTTGCTAGGTTTCACAGCATCACCTTGTCTTGAACCTGCAGCTCTTCCAGGTTGGAACTGCATGCTGGCGGCCCTACAATTCTGTGGTCTTGGAAGTGGCCCCACTTCCATGGTGCTATGAGGCATTGCCCTAATGAAGACTTTATGTGGAGGCTTCACTCTTGTAGCACATTTCTACCTTGGCTTCCAGGATGGGGGAAGCCATGCCCCCACAACTGTTGCATTCTGTGCACCTGCAGAATTAGCACCATATGGATGCTGCCAAGGTTTACAACTCATCCTTCTGGAGCCACACCTGAGCCCACTTGAGCCATGGGCCAAGAAGCACTGTGCCAGAATATGGAGAGCAGAGACCCAAAGGGGCGCTGGGCAGTGAGCCCATGGAGGGTTTGCTGAAACCATTCTGTCTTCCTAGAGCTCTGAGTCTATAATGGGAGGAGCAGCCTCAAAGATCTTTGAAGTGCCTTTGTGGATCTTTCCCACCCCTGGTCTTTATGAGCAGTACCTGGCTCTTTCCTATCCATGGTCATCTCTTTAGCAGAAGGTCGCCTGGCCACACTTTTGGTTTGCTCTCCTAAAGACATCTTTTCACTCTTTACATCACCAGGCTGAAAATTTTCCAAATCTTTCAGTTAGGCTTTTCTTTTAATTATAAATTCTGTCTTTAATTAATTTCTTTCTTTTTGTATCTCACCACATGCAGTTAAAAATAGACATTCAGAAGTCTGAATGTTTTGCTGCTTAGCTATCTCTTCCATCAGATATCCTAGTCCATCACTCTGTATTCTAAGTCCTAAGATATGGAAACAATTTTGCCATGTTCTTTCCCTTGACTCCAGTTTCTAATATCTTGTTCCTAATTTGTATCTGACATGTCATCAGAATGTCCCTTACCGTCCATACTTCTACGAACATTCTGTTTATGGAAACCCAAGTAATCTCAAAGAAGTTCCACACGATTCCTATTTTTCTTGTCTTCTGAGTTCTCACATAAATTTTCCCTAATGTATCATTTATGGCAATCTATGCCTTTTCTATGCCTGCTCCTCCAAATTCTTCCAGCCTCCACCCATTTCTCAGCTGCAAAGCCACTTCCACATTTTTAGGTATTTGTTATAGTAATAGCCCTACTCTCAGTACCAATATTCTGTATTAGTCTGCTTTCTTCTGCTATACCAGCATACCACAGACTGGATAATTTCTAAAGAAAATATGTTTATTTGGCTTACAGTTCTGGAGGCTGGTCCAAGAGCATGGTGCTAGTACCTGGTGAAGTACTTCTTACTGCATCTTAACATGATGGAAGGGCAACACGTGGTAAGAAAACATGTGTGCAAGACAGAGAGAAAATGGGGCCTGACCTTATCTTTTTATCAGAAGCCCACTCCTGTGATAACTAACCCATTCCTGAGATACCAGCATTAATCCATTCATGGGAGCAGAAACCTCATGACCTAATCACCTCTTAAAGGTCCCAACTCTTAATACCATCACAATGGTAATTAAATTTCAACATGAGTTTTGAAGAGGATATTCAAACCATAGCAATAGCTTTTATACATTTATGGATCCATCCATTAATGCGGCAAAGAGCTTTAAAAATAGAAAGTATAACCTCAAGGCAAAAATGTTCATGTCATTATTATTCATGAAAGTTGTAAGGCAATGCATCTGACCGCCAAGAGAGTTAATGAAAATGTCCACTGTAGAGGAAATGATTCAAAGACAACCATTGAAATCCATGCTACAATTTACAGTATCAATTAATGTCTTCAGTAATGATCATTAAAGCAAGCCTTACTAGTAAAAAAAAAATGCTACAGCTTCTGTGTTTAGTTAGAAAGGCCTCCCTCACTAAGTTGTACTCCCCTAGCCAGCTTGCTATGGTGTTAGACATTTATCGCTGATGCCTCCGTCTTTGAAATCAATGTGCCATGCCCTTCAGGGATATGGTGGCAATTAGCAAATTGGATCAGGTGAGCCTTGTCTACAGAAATAGCAAAGTCTTTATTTCCTCCATTGCACAAAGCTGCCTTCCCCAGGTTTCTCATCTTAGAAAATATTACTTTGATTTCCTAATCTTATTCTGTTTTATGCTGCTAAAACAGAATACCACAAACAGGTGTTTTATAATAATGATCGGAAAATAATTGACTCATTCTTCTGGAAGCTGGGAGGGTCAAGATTAAGGGGCTGGCATCTGGCAAGAGCCTTCTTGCTGTGTCATCTTATAGCAAAAGGACAAAGAAATGGGATGGGTGAGAGGGCATTTTATAAGAAACCCACTTCTGCAATAACAAAACCACCCCCAAGATAAATGCATTAATTCATTCATGAGGGCAGTGACTTCATGATCTAACCACCTCCTATTAGGACCCATCTCTCAACATCACTGCATTAGGGATCAAGTTTCCAACACAGGAATTCTGGGAGACACATTCAAACCATTAAAACCACTATTTGCTCATGCCAAAAACCTAAGATCCATGCATGATTCTTTTATCTCTTCCAGTTTTTACAAAATATATTTCAAATTCATCTATTTACTTTCATCTTACTGACATAAGCCTACTCCAGGCCACCATCATGGATAGCCTGAGCCAATTATGGTGGCTTTTCCTTGCTCAGTTAGCAGTCAGCATGCAATGCAATTTGGATCAATGAGGTGTGAGAGGAAACCTTCTGAGAGATTCTGGGAGAGGCTCCCACACTCCTAAGAAGACACCCTTGAGAAGAGATAGCCTTTGCTTCAATTGGACTTGGTCATTTCTGGATGTGAGGTCTGAAATCATGACAACCATCTTGTCTTCATGAGAGACGTTAACCTAGGAACAAAGCTAACACTCCAAGACAGGGAGAACAAGAGACAAAAAAAGCTGAGGTTTTAACTATATCGATGAACTGCTGAATTAATTACAGTAGTCTCCCCTTCTTCGTGATTTTTTCCTGCAGTTTCTGTTCCCCACAGTACAGTACAGTAAGATGTTTTGAGAGAGCTAATAATTTTTATTACAGTATATTGATTTAATCATTCCAGTTTATTTTAGTTATTATTGTTAATCTCTTATGATGCTTAATTTATAAATTACGTTTTAGAAAGGTATGCATATGTAGGAAAATCATAGCATCATAGATTTTGGTACTATCTGAGGTTTCAGGCATCCGCTGGGGATTTTAGAAAGTATCTCCCATGGATATGGGAGGATTATAGTACTCCTAGAGCCATTCCACTCCTGGGCTTCTTGAAAATAAGTTAATAAAGTTTTCAGACACTTGCAGCCAAATGCATCCTGACTGATTCAGCCTCAGAGGTGTACATCTCTTCTGCTTTTGGTCAGCTCCAAACCATTCTTCATGCATCAGCCAGAGTGATTCTTTCAAAAGAATAAATCTGATTGCATAATTGTTGTACTCAAAACTCTTCAATGACTTCCCTTTCCACTTACAAAACTCAAAGTTCCTTAACATAGTCTACTAAGTTGTATCAGTTATCTGTCGCTGCATAACAATTTACTCCCAAAACTTAGTAGCCTAAATCAACAACCATTTATTATCTCACAGTTTCCATGGATCAGAATTAAGGAGAGGTTAGTTTTGGCCTGAGGTCACTCATGAGGCTGCAGTCGGGATGTTGTCTGAGATTTGATGGGCTTCCAAAATGGCTCACTCACATGGTTGCTGGTGGAAGGTCTCAGCCACCTCTTCACAGGGCTGCTAGAGTGTCCCCACAGCACAGCTGCTGGCTTCCACCAGAGCACGTGATTTAAGAGAGAGCAAAGAGGAAGCTGTAGTGCGTGTTCTGTCCTAATTTCAAAAATCACACACTGTCACTTGCACCACATTCTAGTCATTAATATAATGCAGATTACACTTAAGGGAGGAGAATTAGGATCTGCCTTTTAAAGCTATGAGTACCAAATAATTTGTGAACAAATATAAAAATTCCCTATGGGTTTTGCATGACCTGGCCCAGGCCTATCTTCCTAAAACCTCCTGAAGCCACTATTCTCTTGGATAAGCCACGACCCAGGCCCACTAGTTCCTCTTGAGTTCTGCCATGTCAAACACTTGTCCATCTCAAGCGTTTTACACATGCTGTTCCTTCTGTTTGCAATGGTCTCCCTAATTCTTTGCCTGCTTGAATACTTCTCAATCTCTAAGTCTCTGTTTAAACGTCACCTCTTCCAAGAAACCTATCCAGACCACTCAATCCTATATTTTCCCTCATATCATGTGTCCCAGTTAAAATTATTTATTTGTTTACTTTTTTAAAATGTAGAAGAAGAGATGACAACTTTAAGCAACATAGCATGATCAAAAGTGGGAATGGGCAAATGGTGGCACTCTGCCACAGGAATTTGAGGTCAAAGGGCAAAGATTGTAGTGTTAGGAGGGCAGGGGGTGAGCATAATCTGGGGTATTGCCTCTCATGAGGTGATTTTGGCAAGAGAAAATCTACAGCCTTCTTCAACTGATCAAGGATTCCATTCCCCCTCAGTGTCAGAGGAAATTAGGTTTCTCTTGTTTCCCCCAGATCTACCCTAAGAAAATGTCTGGCCGATGCAGAAATCTGGTGAGAAACAGGGCAGAGCAGCTAGAGCTCCTCAACTTAAACCCGAGGGAGGGGAAAATCTCTCAGCTCAGGAGTCACAAAAGGGACCAAGAGGGGTCCATGCTCCTGGTCTATCAGCAAACACCAGGCTGGGAGAGAGATTTTTTCTCATTCCAGGGTAGTTAAAAAAAATCAGAAGTCTGGGAATTTCTGTGAAGATGGCGGCATAGCCAGTGGGACTGTGTGAGTCCCTGTGGATGTGAGTGATGGGAAGGACAATCCTGCATGTGTGTCTGTAGGTCAGTAGGAGTGTGAGAGGCTAAGTGGGGACTCAAGAGCAAGTGGCCAGGGCCTTCCTGGTGAAGCCACTGGGGCCACGGTTGCTCTGCTTGGACCCTAGTGCTTCTCAGAGCACAGAAACTGAGCGCCATTTTCTAAAATCAACAGAGCATTTCCCAGGAAGAACCACTGGGATTGCTGACCCCAACGTCACAGCGCTGGACTGAACACTGGCAGCGAGGTCTGTGGAAGGAGTGCAGCAAGGGAGCCTGAGGCAGAATCCCAAGGAAAGAGCGGGGAGAAGCCACCCCGAACCTGGACTGGGCTCCAGAGCCTAGCCATTGGGTCCTGAGACCCAGAGACTGTGGTAACTGCTGGAGAAGGAGCTATCAACTCCATTGTGACAGGAACTGCAGCCAGCAAAAAACTGAGCAGACTCTCCAATGCCTGGACAGAGAAGTGTTACAGGGTGGCTTCTGCGGAACAGCAGAACTGCATCTTGAGACCAGGCACTGTCTCTGCATTGTGTTGAGGCTGCTCTTTGTGACCTCAGAGAGCATTACCCCCAGTGCACAAGCCCTGTCAGGTAACGGCAGGTGTGAAACTCCAGACATCCATCCTCCACCCTGAGCCAGCTCTTAGGCAATAGATGCAGACAGTGGAACTGCCCAAGAGGCTTGTGAGTGCCTAATTGACTCCACCCCCCACCCCCCACCTCCTACTTCTAAAAACTAGTGAAAGAGATTGGGAGGGCAGGGCAGATAGGAGGCCTCATTTGCCTGCTGTGAACTGGATGCCCTGGCAGCTGTGACAAAGCCGGGAGAGGAAGGAAGGGGGTGAGGTCTCATAAAACACTGTGTTGAGTTATTTCAGCCTCCTTCCCTCACATGGGCATGTGACAGCTACCAATTGCAGGTAGCAGGGAGTGAAGATTCTAACATCTTAGGTTGCAACAGCAAATAGGAACCTTTAGTAACAGCTCTGCAGTCACAGAACCCATCACAAGCAGGAGCTCCAGAGAACTCTTTATCAACTTTTTTGTTTGTTTGTTTTTTGTTTTGTTTTGGGAGGGTATTCATTTGTTTGTTTGATTATCTTGTTTGGTTTCTTTGTTTGTTGGTTGGTTTTGTCTTTTCTTTCCTTCTATTTCTCTTTCTTTGTTCTTTCTCTTTTTTAATGTTTTGTCTCTTTTTTTCTATTTTTATTTCCCCTTTATCTCTCTTTCTCCTACTTTCTCTTTTTTTCCTCTTTTCCTTCTTATACCCTGCCTTAGACTCAGGGGCTATGGAAGCATATCCACTGTAAAGTTATATTGTGCAGAGATGAAGAGCAAGTCCCAGCTGACCCACTCACCAGATAGCAAACATTATGACCTCCCAATAGGTTCAGAATCCTTGCAGCGCCCCCACTCCCACCCCCTAGTAAGTACTCAGAATTGTAAAGAGACAGCACAGTGCCCCACCCCAAACCTGGACAACAGTTCAAGGAAAGACAAAAGTTAAAGCAAATATCAGAAGTGACTGGTTCTCCATTTTTCACTACACAATGGAATTAAAAAGAAAGATAAGAGAACTGCTACAAATGAAGAAAAAAACAAAGAAAAACTGCTGGTAACAATCAGAGTCCCAGCAAAGAGTCAGTACTAGAAAGAACAGCTACTGGGCCACAAACAATGGCAATCTCCCAGAAAGACAGTATCCAGAAGGTACTTATGGAGATTAGAGAGTTGGATAGAATAAATAAAAATCAAGAAATGTAAGGGCTAAAACTAAATGAAATTGAAATGGAGCTAGACAGACTCAAGAAAGTATATTTAGAAATAACAGAAATAAAGAACTCCATCTAAGAAATAAATAACAAATTGACAAGCATGGGAAGCAGAATTGACGAAGCAGAAGAAAGACTCTCAGAACTGGAAGATCTAAATATGGATTTAATCCAATCTATTAAAAAAATAGGAAAAAAATTAAAGAGAAAGAGGAAACTCTCCAAGAGATGTGCAATTTTATCAAGAAACCAAACCTACATCTGATTGGAATACTGAAATGGAAAGGGAAACAGAAAACACCTTGGAAAAAACATTCCATGAGGTCATTTAAGAAAACTTTCATCATCTGACCAGAGAGATGACTATACAAGCACAAGAGATCCAGAGAACTCCTGCAAGATGTCTTATGAGAAGATCAATCTCTAGACACATAATAATTCACCCACCCAAAGTATGTATAAAAGAAAAAAATCCTAAAAGCAGTAAGGGAAAAAGTCAGACTACCTAGTAGGGAATACTAGTCAAAATTTCTGCACTTATCTGCAGAAAAACTACAGGCTGGAAGGAATTTGACCCCAATCTTTAGTGTTCTCAAAGATAAACAATTTCAAGAAAGAATTTTCTATCCAGCCAAGCTAAGCTTCATCAGCAATGGAGAATTAAAATCCTTCCCAGATATCCAATCCCTAAGAGAATATGCTTCTTTGAGACCAGCTGTACAGGAGACACTTAAAAGGTGCTGTGCCCAGAAGAAGAAAGAAACAAAAGAAAGACCATATACTTCACAATATCACAAATAAACACAGAAGCAACAGAACACACAGAATACCCACAAAAGTACAAACACATACATATATGAACACAAAAGCTAAATGAAAATGAAACAGCCTTATAAAAGCATCGTGTCAGAAACAAACTCTCACATTTCAATAATCAGCCCAAGCATGAATGGGCTAATTGCACCACTGAAGAGACATAGAATGGCAAACTGCATGAAAACACAAGACCCAGTAATTTGCTGCCACCAGGAAACTCATCTCACCACAAAGAACACCCACAGACTCAAAGTTAGAGGATGGAAAACAAATTTTCAGGCAAATGGAGTACAAATCAGGTAAGAGTCATGATCTTAATATCAGACAAAACAACCTTTAAGCTATCAACAATTTTAAATGATACAAAAGGACACTACATAATGATAAAAGGTTTGATCCATCAATGAGAAATATCCATTCTGACATATATGTACCCAACACAGGAGCATCAGCTTTTATAAAGCAGCTACTAAGTAAACAAAAACAAGATATTGACACTAATGATATCATAGCTGGTGTCTTACATACCCCACTAACAACCTTAGATAGATGATCACAGCAAAAAATCAACTAAGAGATTCAGAACTTCAACTTGATGTTTAACCAAATGGACTTAGTAGATACCTACAGTATACTCCACCAAACAACCACACAATATACATTCGCTCATCACCACAAGGAACATACTCCAAGATCAATCACATCCTTGGCCATAAATCTAACATAAACAAATTACACAAGATTTAAATAACTGCCATGCACCTTCTCAGACTAGAGTGAAATGAAAATAAATATCACCACCAACAAAATTTCCCCAAAACCCACAAAGACATGGACATGAAACAGCATGATGCTGAATAACTCCTGGGTAAACACAGAAATTAAAAGCTTCCTTAAAACAAATGAAAACAAAGAAGCATCTTACCAAAACCTCTGGGATGCCATGAAATCAGTACTAAGATGAGAATTTATATCTCTATAAACATGCGTAAAGAAAATAGAAAGAGAACAAGTTGACAACCTAACAAATCATCTAAGGGAACTGGAAAGGTAAGACCACCAAAACCCTACCTAACTTCAGCAGAAGAATCCAGTTCACCAAAGTAAAAGCTCAAATACAGGATATAAAAGACAAAAATACCATAGGAAAAAAAATTCAATGAAACAAAAAAGCTGGTTCTTTGAAAAGATAAACAAGATTGAAAAAGAGAGTAAAAGCCCAAATAAACACAATCAGAAATGCAAAAGATCAAGTAACAACTGACCCTGAAGAAATACAAAAGATTATCAAAGATTAATATGCACACCTGTATGGAAACAAATTCAATAACCTAAATAAAATGGGGGACTTTCTAGCATCACACAATCTTCCAAGTTGAAACAAGAAGACATTGAGATCCTAAATAGATCAATAACAACCCAGGAAATTGACACTGTCCTATGAAAACTACCTACAATAAATAAATAAATAAAACAAACCTGGGATCAGATGGTTTTTCAGCAGAATTGTACAAAACATACAAGGAAGAACTGATATCAATCCTACTGAAAGTATTCCAGGCAATTGAGAAAGATGGAACTCTCCTCAAATCATTTGATGAAGGCCAACATCACACTGATACCTAAACCATGTAAAGATTCAACAAAGAAAGAGAACTATAAGCTAATATCCCTAATGAACATATATATAAAAATTCTCAACAAGGTTCTAGAAAACCAAATCCAACAACACATCTCAAAAATCACCCGCCATGACCGAGTAGTCTTCATCTCTGGGATGCAAGGCTGGCTCAACATCCACAAGACCATAAATGTAATTAAATACATCAACAGATGTAAAAACAGAACTACATGATTATATCATTAAAGGCAGAAAAAGCTTTCAATAAAAATCTAGCATTCTTTCTTGACAAAAACCCTAGAACACCTAGGCATAGAGGGAACAGACCTCAAAACAGAAAGCACCATCTATGATAAACCCACAGCCAGCATATTGCTAAATGGACAGGAACTGGAAGCATTTCCCCTGAAAAACAGCAAGAGAAGGCTGCTCACTCTCAGCCCTCTTGTTCAACACTGTTGGAAGTCCTAGCCAGAGCAATTAGACAAGAGAAGGAAATCAGGGGTATTCAAATAGGAAAAGAAGTCAGAAGTCAGGTTATTCCTCTTTGCTGATGATATGATCCTATACCTCGAATATCCAAGAGAATTTGTCAAAAAACCTCTTTGCACTGATAAAGGAGTTTGACAAAGTCTTAAGGTACAAAGAAAATATGAAAAGACACCAACAACAAATAGAGAGTCAAATAAAAGGCACAATATCATTCACAATAGTCACACCCACACACACAAAAAAGACATATCCCAGCATCTTCCTAACCAGGGAAGTGAAAAATCTTTACAACGAAAACTACAAAACACTGCTCAGAGAAACTCAAGGAAAAAAAAAAAGGAAAAATATTCCATGCTCATGAAATGCTGGATTTTTATTGAAAGCTTTTTCTGCCTTTAATGATATAATCATGTAGTTCTGTTTTTACATGTGTTGATGTATTTAATTACATTTATGGTCTTGTGGATGTTGAATCAACCTTGTTAAGATGTTGATTCATGCTCATGAATCAACATTGTTAGGATGCCCATCCTACCAAAGACAGTCTACAGATTCAACGCAATACCCAATAAATTACCAATATCATTCTTCTCAAACATGGAAACAACAATACAGAAATTCATATGGAAACATAAACAACCATGAATAGCCAAAACAATCCTTAGAAAAAAACAAAGTGGGAGGTATCACACTTCCAGACTTTAAACTTTATTATAAGCCTACAATAATCAAAACAATCTGGTATTAGTACAAGAACAGGCATATAGACCAATAGAACAGGTTAAAGATTCTGGAAACAAAACCTAAATTTCTCAAACAACTCATCTTTGACAAAGCCTTCACCAACAACAACTAGGGAGAGGAGAATCCATTCAGTAAATGGTGTTGGGAAAACTGGCTGACCACATGCAGAAGAATGAAACAGGACCCCTACCTGACTATACACAAAAATGATCTCCAAATGGATCAAAGACCTAAATGTAAAGCCCCAACTTTAAGAATCTTAGAAAATGCAGGAGACATCCTTATGGAAATTGAAATAGGCAACCAATTCCTGATTAAAACCACAGATGTCCATGCCATTAGAGATAAGATTGACAAGTGGGACTCATCCAACTGAAAACCTTCTGAAACACAAAAGGAATCCAGAACCCAAATTTGACACTAGACCAAATGGACTTAATAGATACCTACAGATTATTTCACCCAACAACCACAGAGTATACATTCTACTCATCACCACATGGAATATACTCCAAGATCGATCACATCCTTGGTCATAAATCAAGCATAAACAAATTCCATAAGGTTGAAATCGTGCCATGCACAGTCTCAGATCACAGTGGAATAAAAATAAATATCAACCCCAACAGCATTTCCCCGAAGCTCACAAAGACATGGGCACTAAACAGCATGATGCTGAACAACTATTGGGTCAACACTGAAATCAAAGCAGAAATTAGAAGATTCCTGAAAACAAATGAAAATGAAGAAACATCTTACCAAAACCTCTGGGATGCCATGAAATCTGTTCTAAGAGGGGAATTTATATCTCTACAAGCTCACATGAAGAAAATGGAAAGATCACAAGTGGAGAGCCTAACAAATCACCTAAGGGAGCTGGAAAGAGAAGATCACCAAAACCCCAACTTTAACAGAAGAATCCAAATCACAAAAATAAGAACTCAAATATGGGACATAGAGACAAAAATATCATAGGAAATATTTTAAAAAGCTGGTTCTTCGAAAGAATTAACAAGGTTGATGGGCATCTAGCCAGAATGACCAAGAAAAAGCCCAAATAAACACAATCAGAAATACAAAAGATCAAATCACAATTGACCCCGAAGAAACACAAAAGATTATCAGAGATTACTATGTACACCAATATGGAAACAAACTTGATAACCTAAATGCAGGACTTTCTGCCATCACACAACCTCCCCAGGTTGAAACAAGAAGACATTGAGACACTAAATAGACCAATAACAACCCAGCAGATTGACTCTGTCATATGAAAACTACCTGCAAAAAAAAAAAAAAGCCCTGGATGGATTTCAAGCAGAATTCTACAAAACATACAAGGAGGAGCTGATACCAATCCTACTGAAAGTATTCCGGGCAATTGAGAAAGACAGAATTCTCCCCAAATCATTTTACGAAGCTAACATCACACTGATACCCAAGCCGAGTAAAGATCCAACAAAAAAAGAGAACTACAGGTCAATATCCCTTATGAACATAGATGCAAAAATCCTCAATAAGATTCTAGCAAATTGGATCCAAAAACACATCTCAAAAATCATCCACCATGATCAAGTAAGCTTCATCCTCAGGATGCAGGGCTGTTTCAACATTCACAAGACCATAAATGTAATTAAATACATCAACAGATGTAAAAACAAGAAGCACATGATTATCTCATTAGATGCAGAAAAAGCTTTTGATAAAATCCAGTATCCCTTCTTGATAAAAACCCTCAAACACCTAGGCATAGAAGGAACATACCTCAAAATACTAAGTGCCATCTACAATAAACCCACAGCTAACATATTGCTAGATGGACAGAAACTGGAAACAGTTCCCCTAAAAACTGGAACAAGACAAGGCTGCCCACTCTCACCCTTCGTGTTCAACATTGTGTTGGAAGTCCTAGCTTGGGTAATTAGACAAAAGAAGGAAATCCGGGGTACCCAAATAGGAAAAAGGTAGTCAAATTATCCCTCTTTGCTGATGATATGATCCTATACCTTGAAAATCCAAGAGAATCTGTCAAAAATCTGCTTGCACTGATAAAGGACTTTGGCAAAGTCTCAGGGTATAAAATAAATGTGCAAAAGACAGTTGCATTCATACACACCAACAAGCAGGCAGAGACTCAAATTAAAAGCACAATCCCATTCAAATAGCCACCAAAAAAATGAAATACCCCGGCATCTTCTAACCAGAGAAGTGAAAGACCTTTACAGTGAGAACTGCAAAACACTGCTGAAAGAAATCCAAGAAGACACAAAGAAATGGGAAAAATTCCATACTCTTGGATATGAAGAATCAACATTGTTAAAATGTCCATCCTACCAATAGCAATCTGCAGATTCAATGCAATACCCATTAAGTTACCAACAACAATCTTCTCAGATCTGGAAATGACAATACAGAAATTCATATTAAAATATAAATGACCATGAATAGCCAAAACAATCCTTAGCAAAAGAAACGAAGCAGGAGGTATTACACTTCCAGACTTCAAACTTTACTATAAGGCTACAGTAATCAAAACAGCCTGGTATGGGTACAAGAACAGGCACATAGACCAATGGAACAGGATAGAGATTCTGGAAGCAAAGCCTCAATTTCTCAACCAACTCATCTTTGACAAAGCCTCCAACAACAACCACTGGGGAAAGAAGAACCTATTCAGTAAATGGTGCTGGGAAAACTGGCTGATCGCATGCAGAAGATTGAAACAGGACCCCTACCTATCACCATACACAAAAATTAACTCTAAATGAGCCAAAGACCTAAACATAAAACCTCAAACTATACGAATTTTAGAAAATGCAGGAGACATTCTAATGGAAATTGGAACTGGCAACCAATTCCTATTCAGAACCCTAACGTCCATACCTAAAGAAATAAGACAGACAAGTGGGACCTCATCAAACTGACGAGCTTCTGCAAATCAAAAGAAACCATAAAGAGAGCAGGGAGACAGTCCACAGAATGGGAAAAAATATTTGCCAACTGTATATCTGACAAAGGCCTCACATCTAGGATCTACAAGGAACTCAAACGGGCCAAAAGGAAAAAACAAACAGCCCCATTAAAAAATGTGCAAAAGACATGAATAGACACTCAAAGGAAGATATACGGGCAGCCAACAAACACGTGAAAAAGTGCTCAATCTCACACATCATCAGAGAAAAGCAAATCAAAACCACATGGGATACCACATAACCCCAGTAAGAATGGCCATCATTAATAAAACAAACAACACCAGATGCTGGCGAAGATGCGGAGAAAAAGGAACGCTTCTACACTGCTCGTGGGAATGCAAACTGGTGCAACCTTTTGGAAGACAGTGTGGTGGTGTCTGAAAGAACTAGAAATTGACCTTCCATGTGACCCAGCAATTCTCCTATTAGAAATATACCAGGAGGAACTCAAATCATTCTACAAAAAAGATACTTTCACACATATGTTTGTTGCAGCACTATTCACAATAGCAAAAACATGGAACCAACCATGTTGCCCATTGAAGCTGGACCGGATTTTAAAAAGGTGGTATGTATACACAATGGAATATTATGCAACCATAAAGAAGAACAAACATATGGACTTTGCAGCAACTTGGATGGGTTTAGAGTCGATCATACTCAGTAATCTATCACAGAAACAAAGAACAGAGTACCAATATGTTCTGACTCATAAGTGGACCTTGAACAATTATAATACTGTAAGAAAGGGATTGGCAGCAGTGGGAAACTGTTGGAGGGGGGAAGTGGAATTGGCAGTTGAGGGAAACTGCTAGGGGAGGGAGGGGCATACCTCATCAACAAGGATACCTGCATAATCAATGTTTGTATACCTAACCCTGAATTGTACCCCACATCCTTATAATTAAACAAATGTAAAAAAGAAAGAAAGAAAAGCAAAAGAAACCAACAAGAGAGTGAGGAGACAACCCACAGAATGGGAAAAAATATTTGCCAACTGCATATCTGACAAAGGCCTAACATCCAGGATCTATAAGGAGCTCAAACGTGCTATAAAGAAAAAAACAAATAGTCCCATTAAAAAGTGGGCAAAAGATATGAATAGATACTTCTCAAAAGAAGACATATGAACAACCAGCAGACACATGCAAAAGTGCTCAGCCTCACTAATCATTAGAAAAATGCAAATCAAAACCACTTTGAGATACTACCTAACCCCAGTAAGAATGACCATCATTAATAAAACTAACAACAGATGCTGGCGAGGATGTGGAGAAAAGGGAATGTTTCTACACTGTGGTGGGAAGCTAGTTCAATCTCTATGGAAAACAGTGTGGCTATTCCTAAAAACTAGAAATTGACCTTCCACATGACTCAGCAATCCCCCTTCTGGGAATATATCTGGAGGAAATTAAATCACTCTACAAAAAAAAATACTTGCACCCATGTTTACTGCAGCACCAACCATGCTGTCCCCCAAAACTGGACTGGATTTTTGAAAATGTGGTACATATACACAATGGATTATTACACAGTCATAAAGAACAACAAAATTATGGACTTCGTAGCAACTTGGATGGTTTAGTGTCTATAATATTCAGTGATTTGTCATAGAAACAAAGAACTGAAAATCACATGTTCTCACTCATAAGCAGACCCTGGACATTTACCTTAACACAATAAGAAAGGGATTGGCAGTAGCCAGAAACTGCCAGGGGAGGGAGGTTGGGGGGTGGCCCCTAGTGTTAATAAGGGTACCTGATCTCAAACCAGGCAAAGTGGAGAACAAAGGGAGGCCCAAACTTTACCTGTATGATGATCACTTGTATACCTAATTCTGAATTGTTCCCCACATGTTTAAAATAAAATAAATTTTAAAAAATTTTAAAAAGTAACACTAAAATTTAAAAAAATCAAACATCAGCTTAGAGCTCAATAAAGAATTTACAATCATGATACACAGAGGTACACATGCTTTTGAAAGAGATATTTGGGTTTTTTTTTTTTCTCAGTGAAGTAATCCTCTTGCAGATCTAGCCCAGTTTCTCGAGATATTTGTTTTAATATAATAAAATTGAAGGCACTGGATCTCCATGAGTTGTCAGACCACTGGAGAGGTAAAGCAGTCAGATTCTAGTTGCTACATTTGAAAGACTCAACTGGGAAGGGCCAGACAAAGATGAGGGTCAGAGAACAGAGTGAACTCAACACTCTCTGTTTTTTTTTTTTACAAAAAAATATTTATTTTACAATGCCCTCCTTATTAACATGAAATGAATTTCATAACTTATATAACATAACTACACATACGTAATTTCAAAAAGTCAAACCAATATAATGCTCTCACTGTAACATAAAGAGAAACTAAAAGTTAAATAATTTATAATAAAATAATCTTTATTTTAATGTGTAGGTGTTGGGTACATCTATTCTCAAGATACACTGAGTAACCAGAGGCTTGTACACACTCATTATAAATACATTGGAATTGAGGGTAGTAATGGGGACACTTTTTCTTTGTATTCAACTTTTTTTTTTTGAGTTGGGGTCTTGTTCTGTCACCCAGGCTGGAGTGCAGTGCACAGTCATGGCTTACCATAACCTCGAACTCCTGGGCACAAGCAATCCTCCCACCTCAGTCTCCCAAGTAGCTAGGAATACCGGCATGCACCTTCATGCCAGTCTTTTTTGTTTGTTTGTTTGTTTGTTTGTTGCATAGATGAGGTCTTGCTATGTTGCCTAGACTGATCTCAAATGTCTGCGCTCAAGTGATCCTCCTGCCTCAGCCTCCCAAAACACTGGGATTATAGATGTGAGCCACCATGCCTGACCTATACTCCATATTTTTCAGTAAGATCTCAACAAGTGTATTTGTGAGTATACATTGAATCACCCAATTGCAGAGCTATAAATGTAGACTCATGCAGGATGTTCTTTTGGAAACTTAAATGCCATCCACAGCATAGCCACAGATGACATGATTTTCAGAAAGGCTGAATAACTCTTAGGAGTGCTCTGAGCAAAACAAAGTACTATTGTCCCACATATCACTTGGTTAGTAGCATTCCTTGAAATTTCAGTATATATAAAACCATGCAAAAAAATACTTTGTATTTACATGTAAAATAGAATTCAGTTCTGTTTTCACTTCTGTGAATGTTCAGCAGATTATGGGTCAAATTTCCATAGTAAGAGATTCCCCTATATCAGGGTCACCTAACATCCCTAAGCCTCCCAATGTCACCAGCAAATGCCAGTGGTTCCCCACATCACAGTGGCAAACAGAACCACTCCCTGGGTGGCAGCATATCCCCAGTTGAGGGCCACTGGGAAGGACAGGGTCTAATACTGTGAGACCAAGTTCCCACAGGCTTTATATCTCATCTTTAGAAGTGTGCTCATTATGAACTATGTGTTAGACTCTATGCTGGGCACTAACTGTGGGCCAAAGACTAAGTCCAAATATAGAAATTTATCTACAAAGAGAAGAATGATTAAGCATGATTAGATAAGACATCCCAGCCTTGCCCCTTAAAAATGGCTGGCTCCCCCTTCATCAAAAGGTCAATACCCAATAAACACACAACTTTTTGCAGCTCATATACCAAGTCACTTCTCCTCATACTACCCTCTTCCACCTTCCTATGTTCCTGAACTCTGGCTTCAGTTCTAGCCTTGAGCTTCACACTTGCCCCTTGGTCCAATGTCAAATATTGTTTCTCCATCACCACCCTTAGGTCCTTTACCCAGGTGGCCTCAGGTTCAGCCACCCTTGGTCATAACTCATCCTGGTCTAGACTTTTTCCTAGGTTCCTGGAACAGAGCCTAGGGCAGAACTCCCACCAGGTTTTCATCCACTCCTGTAGGAAAAAAGTAATAATAACCAAACAGAAGAACATTACTAGCCCACATCCAAACTCTGTCTCAGAGGATCTGTCCATGGGGATCAGTAATTTAAGCAGGTGCAGAATGGAGGCAGGAAAGTAGTTCATGGAGAACATTTCAGTTGAAAGATAGGATGTTCGTCCCATGGTAGCTGGGAACCAATAGGAAAATAAGGCAGAAAGTTCTCTTCCTGGAGAACTAGATCCCAAGTGAAACTAGAGCCTGGGTCTTCTGTCTCCCCACCCACCCATTCACCCAAACACAGGGCCAGGACTGGCTGCAAAGGTTTGAAATTGCCCTGAACCCGCTGGTCAAGATCAGTCTCCCAGCCATGAAGGTTGGACAGTGGCAGGGACAGGAAGCTCAGGAAGGATATGGAAACACCTAAGGATTGGCCCTTAATCCCTCAGGTCAACCACTTCTATTGTGACATGCTTTTGCTCAAAGCTACTCAGCTGCTGCACCTTCAGAGGGTCAACTCAGGCTTCCCAGAATGGCAAACAACATGGGACCTGAACCACCTCTCTCCCTGGCCCTCCCCGCCTGATAGGGGAAGACAAGAACAAAACTTCACTCCAACTGAGCTGCAAGGGGGTGACTAGGGAGCAGGGAACTCATGATAGAACCAGTTCATATTAGGGTCATCCTAATATTGGCACTTAAGATTGGCTCAGGTAGGAGGGTTTTCAGAACCTGGTAAGAAGCTAGCTGAGCCTGCAGATGGCAGAAAGAAAATGTGTTCGGGTTGGGAAACCTGGGATGTGATGAAGAACATGTTGTTACGGTGACTTTGAGTGTCAGGAAGTTAACCTCTAGGCAGAAATGTAGTTCCAAAAAGCAGAAATGAGAAATAGCACCAGAAAGTATTCTGACTTGCTGGCCATTCTTCATAAACTCTTACAAAAATAAATAAAAGTTTGAGAATATGTGAGTGTAAGGCCTAGGAGAGGTAAGAGCCCATGCTCAGGAGAGGTGAGTAGGAATGGGTCCTAGAGCAGGGCAAAAGGGTCAGGCCTGAGGTCTGGGCCCCCAAGGAGCAGTGGGAGGGTAAGGGATGTTAGGAGGTGGGAACATGAGAGGTGGGTGAGGAGATGGACTCCACCTGATCAGGAAGAATAGAGCTGAGCTTCCCTCCATCCCTACCACATACTCTCTCTGAAAACTGGATTTCCTGAACTCGGTTCTTTGGAGTTAGAAGCCAAAACACTTCTCTACAGAAACACTTGAGCTTTTCTGAAGTTGCGGCATAATATTACATAATTATCACTCATTTCTATGATCAAAAATATTTTTGCCAGCTTCTTTCACTCATTTCAGAAGATATGTTATATAAAGGAATGGCAACTTATATGTCTCAATTTTTATTGTCATTGCGCCTAAATGAGAAAGAATAATTTGACATTTTCAATGAACTGTTATTGGTTCCATTTAGTTATTCAAAGTATTTTTTTAAAAGAAGTTATTACGGGTGACTTTGAGTCTCAGGACGTTAAACTCCAGACAGAAATTTACTTCCAAAAAATAGAAATGAGAAATGGAATTAGCAAACATTCTGACTTGCTGCCTACATTTTACAAACTCTTACAAAAGAAACAAAAATTTGAGAATATGTGTGGTTGACAAGTATGGGGAGTTTTCTTGCCCAGTATCATGCTCAAAATTCATGAATTTTATACAAATTTGTGTGTGATCCAGCTGTTACTTTCTATTTCAGTTTTTAAATCTTCAGTCTTCACATAACGCATTTCCTTTGGAATCTTTGCCTGGAAATACAGTAAGCTACATCAGGTGTCAATGTGGTGGTGGCAGTTTAGATAGGCTATGTGGTAAGCAATATGGTAATATAGACCTTCTTGGAGACAAAAACATTTTAAAACTCACATCATTCTTTATGTAAAAATAATGTCACGGTTAAGGTGAAGATTTTGGCAGGATTTGGTGCTGTTGTGTTCAGGACCCTGGAAATGACCAGCTTCTGCCATCATGATAAACCCTTTGCCCATGGATCCTTCTTATTGTCCCCCTTCCCTTGATTTCCTCTTCCCATCACCTTCCTGTTATCTCCACTCCTGATTGCCCCAGCCACCCTCTCCCAAGTGCCCTCCCCATTGCACACCTCCCTATAAGACTCCCTGCTTTTCAGCCCCTTCCCCACTATCCCTCCATCTTCTCTTCCTATGTTTCTCTACAATCAGCAGCCCTCCCCTCCCCACCAGGGCCCTCTCTTCATCCATCCTCTTCCTCATCAGCCTCCACTCCAATGTCCTTCCATCCTTCCTTGCCATCTTCTCCCCCTGACCCCGACCACCACTAGTCCTACTTCCTGTTGGGCCTCCTTTCTTCCATCTCCTTTATGTGCCTCCTTCCTCATCAGCCTCCCTCCTCGCAGGGTTACTGGGTGTCCTTTATGTCTAAAACTCAATGGCGGAATGAGAGTCTGATACCTCTTCGTCATGCACAACAAACTCCCCTTGCAGAAGCTGGACAAGAAAATTTCTCTCAAGCAGCTAAGAAGCCCAGATGGAATGTCTATTCCCCTAGTCTCTGACAGACAGGGCCTTATCTTCTGGCTAACTCTATGGAAGAAAGTGGGGAGAGGAAAAAGATTTAGAGATCACATATTGGCAGAGTTCCTTACTACCCATTTGCCCACATGAAGGAAGTTGAAGTAAAAGAATCTGTGTATCGACTCAGCCACAAGGGGGTGAGCAGAGACAGACTGAGGTGAGAGGACAGGGAAGTGTCCCTATCCCTGATGACAGCCCCAAAGAATCAAGCATGCAACGCTGAAGAAAGAAAAAATACATTTATAGGTTAAAGTACTGTTCCTCAAGCTTTCCTGATGGTACTAATTCCAGGGTGCTCCCTGGAGACGGACATTTTAGGCCTAAAATGGAAACTCATATTTAAACTATTTTTAGCCAACACATCAGGTAATTCTGCAAGAAATGATCCTTGAATACAATTTGGTATATAGCTTACAAATCCTTGATTGTTGTCCATCTTAATTATGAATTTAGCAACTGCTTAATCTGACCCCGATTTTATGCCCAGGCTTGATTAGAGTCAATCTATATTACTTGTTTCCTCAGATCCTGTTCTGTGAGGGAGAAAAACAATGGAAGATGGTTTTGTTGGCTATTAATAAGATCGTGCAAAGGTCCTGAATTGCTTCCACTCTCACCTTTGTGAAACTCAAGCCAATAAATACTTGGGGTCCTATCCTTCTTGGTCCCTGAGGGCAGCTGTCTCCCAGCCAGGTTCACTTTCCCACCATCACTGTGCAGTGGGGAAAGCAAAAGCCTCATGCAGTTGGAATTGGTTCCAACGTTTCCCAAGTCCCTCCTGGAAAGAGGCACCACCTTCCCTGAGTCTCAGCCTCTATATCCGTAAAATGAATAGAACCGCCAGTCTCATCTTTTCTCTCTGCATGTCATTTCTTCTACTCAGGAAGCTGTCCTGAAAGATAAACTTTCAGAACAAACTTCTAAAGTGGCATGTATTTCTACCAGGACAGTTCTAAAACAATTCAAACAGCAAGTATAAGAGATCCTAAGGGAAATTTGCATGAGAGGGAAGTACAAAGGTCAAATAAAAATCAGAGAGATGTCTGTGAATGGGATGTCTTTTTATCAAGTCCTTAACAAATAAGCACACAAGGAGAAAGACATTCTTGGGGTCTCATCCATCCCCTACTTGTAGGAGTTTGAGGCCTGTTGAAGTATCTCTTCTATTTTCAAAATTGTCCAAATCCTAGAACAAGAAAAAAATTAACCAAACCATGAAAATGAAAGTTCTCCTAAGAAGGCAGCTCTTTATCAATGATTGCTGACCCTCAGGCAAACACACGGAAATCCAGGAAGCTCTCGGGAGGTAAGGTCTGCTGGCCCCAGCCCCTGACACTCTGGCCAGTGACCCTTGCCCGCAGCCAGCTGGTCCATGGAAAGAAGTCACAACTCTGGCTCAAAGCAGTAGCTATGCTTCTTTGTAGCTACCTTCTTTCCTGGCTCCACCCCATTGTCTTCTGACTCATCCCAACTCCCTGGAGCCAAGAGCTTTGCTCTATAACTCATAGTCCATGATCAGGAGGTGACCCCTGACCCCATCCTATTTGGCAGCTCGTTTGAACCTCCACTCAGTAGACTGGACCTCAGCCTTCCCACAGGATGGTCAGATCTGCCATCCTCAGGTACTTTTCCCTGTAGGTAGACTTGCTCCTCCCCTCCTCCAACCACCACTACCAAGATGGGAGGCAGGAGGGGTTCAGCACCCAGCAACACCCTTGGCTTTAGGCCGCAACTTCGAAAGTTCCTTATTGCAGTTAAACCCCTCACCTTAATACCCTCCTGGACCCTGTGCCTCCTGGTACCTGCCACCTGTCCAAGGAGAGTATTCTATTTGTCTTTTCATCCTGATTTGGTGTGTGGCCTTTTCCTTGTTATTAAATAACCCAGATACGTGTTTATTTTGCTCTGGCTGAAGAGTGTTACACACATAACAAAACAATAAAAGCACCAAAGAGCACCTGTTACCAGTTCTGCCCAACTAGGCTTAACTATATTGCCCACATATTCAAGGAATGATAATCTCACCCAGATACAGCAGCATCTGGCCCTTGAGCTTATCTCCCTTTATGGATCCTTTTCTGTGGCTCTCACACTATCAGCCTCCTTTGTCATTACCATGAAACTCTCTGTGCATCTTTCTGTATTCCCCTTCAGTTTACTTCTTCACCAGTAAAATTATAAGAAAGGCTAGTGCCTCAATCGTCTTGTAGAGGAATCCGAATCTCCATTTTACAGACAAGAATAACACAACTCATTTTAAATTCTTATTTGTTTATTTATTTATTTTAATTGATTCATTTTAAATTCTAATGGCCATAAAATAAACCTCAGGGAGAAGTCCTCATGATTCTTTAGGCCAAAGAACTTCCCATTACACCACTTCGCCCTGAAGGTAGGCCCCACGGGGAGAGTGTTGGGTCAGAGGCCTTGCATTCTACTCCAGGAGGACTCTGAGTGGGAACCATCACACAGAAGTATCCGAGGAAGGAGAGTAACAGCCTGGGTGCCCCAGGAACTTCATCAAGTTGGACGCACCAGGATCAGGCAAAAGTTGATTTATAGGTGATGTGTTCCCTATATGACCCAGAGACCAGGCTAAGAACTACTTCCAGGTGCATATACTTACTCCAAAATTGTGAACCCAGGTGAGATACTCTGAACCTAGAGCTCCAGTTCCAACAGAAAAAAAAAAAAAAGTTCACCAATCATTACATCCATAATTAGACCAAAAGAGAATTTGTCAGAAAGGAAACCGGCAAGATAATGCTGTAAATATGATGATATGGCCTCTAAAACTTTGCAGTGTGACTTCAAGAATTGCATGATATGATTGAATCTGCAGCTTCTGTTTAAAAAAGAAAGCAAACTTACACACTATGGAATTGAGGGACTGGCCACTGACAGAATTGCTAAGCTTTGAATGCCCTCCCCCCCCCCATTTCCAGCACTTTTCCCTAATAATGTGGGTAATAGTAACAGACTGAAGTCTGGAAGTTCTGCAACATAGTCCTTTACTGGGTTAGAAAATTACCCTTGGCTAGCACTACCTTTTAAAGCATAAATAGAAAAATCCAAAAGAAGCAAACAGGAGAATCACACCAGGACTATATCCCCACCCTGCCTCTTAGACAACCAAGTCTTTTATTCGGGAAGGAGGAGCCCACTGCAAGGTTTCCTTTGTGTCTTCCCACTGGGCACAGCAATACCAAGCAACTCTACTTCCATTGCTGTGGAAGCAGAAAAGATTGACTGCCTCTTTTTCACGGAGCACAGCCATGTTTCAGGAGCTGGACCCAGGAAAAAAGCATAAAAGGTGTGGGCCTGGAAAACATGCTTCTGATTGTTGTGTAGTCTCTCATCCCCGAAATGACCTCCAGAGCTGGTCACACTGGTTGGCATCATTGGAGGGAGTCATTGAGAACACTACACAAGAGGATCTCTACACACAGGCATCTCTATACACAGGGGTCCTTGCCTTGTGTTATCCAGGAACACTCATGAACACATTCTCTGTAGCTCTCTAATAGCACCAGAGCATTGTCTTCCCAGGCCATGGTCTCCTCTCTGAACAGTCCTGGCAGCACATTTCCCATAATTCCATGCTGGCCTCCTCCCATCAGTCATGGAGGCAGAGCATGTGAGAGTATTTGCATGGCTTGTGATTCGGACACTCAGATAGGAGCCATGGAGGACACCCCTGCTAGGGTGTGCCTTCCATTCTGTTTGCTTTCAGATAGAACAATGACCTCAGCACATGAATCACCCAAGAACATGTGTCTACCCCTCACCACAGTTGTTTTAAACACAGAGTTCAACACAAGTTCCAGACTGGATTCAATCTTCATTTGACCAAAGATGTGTGGGTAGTAGCAAATAAATAGACAAGGAATTAATTTGCCCACAGTCACCCTGACAACCACCCCTTGCTACTAAATCATGACAAAACACAACTAGAGAAGTTCAAATGAAATAACTCAAAGAGAGAAAAACACACAATACTCTTCTTCTTTCCCCTGTTCCACCTCCACTGGGCACAGTGTGTTCATGTGCTCTCTGACTCTGCAATGGTCTTCCCCCTTAAGGACCATCTGAGATATCCTTCTCTGATAGGGACTCATATACTCGGGCAAGAGTTGACAATGTTTTTCTCTAAAAGGCCAGAGAGAAAATATTTTCACTTTTGTGGAGTCATACAGTCTGTATCAACAACTTAATCTGCTGTTGTAGTGCAAAGGCAGCCATAGACGGTATGTAAACAAATGGCATGGCTGTGTTTCAATAAAACTTTATTTACAAAAACTGGCAGTGGGTCAGATTGGCCCATGGCCTGTAGTTAGCCAACTCTGCATTAGATTATTACTTCCTCTTTATTAAAAACCTTTCTGCTACTTGTCCCAGGTTGCTGTGATCTGCTTTCTAAGCCCAATGATAACATGGTGCCCTTTTTACCTTCCTGGCTGGTGGTGCCTTAATCTGCTTTCCCTCCCAGGTGCCAAAGGACATTTATTAAGTCCTTCTGATTGTTCAGTCTGTCTCAAAGGAGGGGCTCCAGTACTGGTGATTCTAGGCACATAAGAGACCTGCAGGAGGCTCAGAGCAGAGATTTTCATTCAGTTATATATTAATGTTTTTCCTACTTGTAGGGTTTGATCTAGTCACCTTCCACATGAGTACTTTTCATCCTTTCTTCACTTATGCTCCACTTTGACCAATGAAAACATCATGTTCTCTTTTAATTTTCTTTGAAAGTATCAGAAATCTGACCAACAGAGTGATCCCTGATTTGTCTTCAAACAACACACAAACAAACCATTTCCCATCACCATCACACCAACTACCCTATGCCCTCATATGATCCTTTAGGAAGACAGAGCTCCACAACTGCTCCCTTGGAATCACTGTTCTAAGTAGTTGAGATGATATTGGCAGGATCCCAGAGTCTTAATTAATTGCTGAATTTTATAATGGGAAAGAATCCAGAACACACAAAGTAGAACACCATCCTCCCACCCACCTACCCATATAAGAAGTCCAGAGACTTTCTTCTTTAAGAACTCTGCAGGTAAAAGGTGAACAAAACAGGGAACAACAGTTGTCTAGAGCAATGGTGTGCCGGCTTATGTTTGGGGCAACTTTTGGCATTAAGATGATGTGTCTTCGCACAACAAAGCAGAAAATAGCAGTAAGTGTTCTGGGTAATTCAAATACCAGCTGTCCCTGTGGTTTCAGAGCTGTGGTTCACTTCTTAATCAAAAGGCATTCGGCCTACAGGAAAGGGGTCCTATAAATCACAGGAAGTTTCAAGAAGTCAACAAAAGGATTCCAAGCGGGAGGCAGCCAGAAAAAGGGAAACCTGATCTTCGTCCATATTATTAAGTTAAGATTTTTCTACTGACATTTGTCTTCTCTCCTCTAAAATTCCTCAACTGACTTTAAGGATGAAGAAGCAAATCTATCGTTGGCAAACCCTAGAGTGGGTGGGCTGTGATTCTGCTGCTCATTCAAATATCAGCTTCAAGACAAAATATAATAACTCCAAATTAGCTCTTCCTCATGAGCAATAAATTATAAATAAGTAACTTGAGACAACCCTGATACAGGCTAAAAAAATCACATCTCAGGTTACAATATGAAAGCCCTGTCTGGCTTTTTGTCAATATTATGGTTGGTCTAATGGCAGTACACGTTCAGAAACTACCTCCTAGTGTTTTAGGAAACATTTCACGCTACCTTGAGAGTATGGTCACCTGAAAGCATTCTTCCTGCCTTGGAAAAAAGCAGGCTGATTGGGGGTTTTTTATGCCAACTATTTGCACTTCTTACACCCATGAAAATATACAGACATCATTGCTTCTGAACTTCCTTTTGATTATTCCTAGAGTGAGAGAGTTCACCCACAATTTTGTATGTGCATGCATGCACACACACGTATTTTTGGCACTGCTTAGAAGCGTTCAAAGATCCTCTCCCTTTGAGGTATTCTACACAACAGCTACAAAAGGGATTTGAAATGATAAGAAAGAATCAAAGGTTCAGTACCTCTCATAGTTAACTTGTTCTATTTCAAACTTTCAAAGGAACTGGGTTTGGGGAGGTGGTGCCCAAACTCTAAGAACTGGAGAATTTAGCTCTATGAAAACAGTCAAACTAGTTTCGCTGCATTTTTTCCTCTGCTCTGCTTTTCTGGCTTGTTACCTGGCTCGCTGGAGGCTAGAACTAGCGATGGTCTGGCAAATGCAGGTACAAACATGGGTGAGGCACTTTACAATCATTCTTGGTCAACATAGTTGACATATGGGTAAATAATGGAGCAATTGTCATTGCTCCAGGCCAGGTGATGGTTTCCCTGGGGTTTTACAGCCTGGGAGATAGCCTGTCTGACCCTGACAGGAGAGCCGCAGGTATGGAACCACTCTGTTTTGGAAGCTGGCTGTGAACTGCTGCTGGTGAGTCTGTTTGGACCTATTAACTGTAAAGGAGTCAGTGAGTGAGAACAACACACTTGACTTATAATGAATTACCTGCTTAATTCTAAAAAATAAGGTTTTGAGGCCTAAAAGCATTAAATTGTATATACTAAAACAGAAGCTGGCTAACTACGGCCTGAGGACCAAATTCTGTCTTAATAAATAAAGTTTTATTGAAACCTGATTGTGTCCATTTGTTTACATATTGCCTATGGCTGTTTTGGTCTTCAAAGGAAGAGATAAATAGTTGTCAGAGACCACCAGGCCTGAAAATCTTAAAATGCTTACTGCCTAAACTTTTCCCAAACAGTTTGCTGGCCCCTGCACTAGGAAAAGTTACAGAGATAAAATGCTGACAGTTAGTCCCAGAGGTTATCATTATATATTCACTTAAAATGCAAGTGAAAACTGGATTTACTCTAAACAGTCAATAGTAATGGAATAGTAGAGGAAATATGGTCAACATACATGGTAGAATAGCATGCAGCCAAGAAAAGTCAGACTTATGCATGATTTGAATAGCATTTGCAAAGACAAAATTTTAAGTGAAAAGTAAAGAATACAAATTTCATTACCAATTAATTTCATCTAAGCCAAAAAACAACAACAAAATTTTTCCCCCCCAAAAAAGACGCCAAATGGAAACAGTACACCGAAACTTCAGCATTTGGAAAGTGGAAATTTGGGTGAAATTTATTTTTCTCATTCTACTTTCAAGTTTTGTTGTTGTTGTTGTTGTTGTTGTTGTTTTGTTTTTTTGCCATTTCTATAACAAATGGCAAGCAAATGTTACCTTATGGAAAGAAAATGACTATTTTAAGAACAATAATTAAAGAGTTTATGAATTATATATTATGGCGGGAGAAACTGTTCTTGGAATTAAAATAATTTTGTGCTGTGCTCAGGGCTGCCAAATGAAAGAAAGGAAGAGAGAGACAAAGACAGGTAGGCAGACACAGGTGATATGATTCTGTTTACTAAAATGAACATTTCAGTTTCCGGTAGACAAGAAATATTTTGCTGGACAAAAGCTTTAAGAGGAAAAGCTTCCATGTACAGGAGTAAGGTCTTCCATAATGAAAGTGAAGTTTCTTGAGCTGATTTCTAACTGCTTCTCAGGTAGGAGATAGTCTCAGACTAGGGTTACCATGAAGATTCTTGGGAAGGACTCAGGGTATTCCCTCTCGTAGTTTAAAAATAAAAAATCAGACATCCCTAAAGCCTCTTAAAAATATTAACTAAATATTTGTGCAAAAAAGAAAAACAAAAGACCTGGAATATTTAGTAGCACAAACAAAAAATAATGCTAATGTCTCCATTTGAATTACTGCATAATTTTTTGTTGTGTTTGTAATTTTGCAGAGCTGCCTGATAACAAATTGGAGCTAAAAAACTGACAGAATGAAATGTTAAAATTATAGATTTTGTCATTTTTTTCCAGATAGACATTGAAATGCTATACAGCAAAGTAACAGAAGGTTGCAGAATGTCTGGTTAAGCAGATCTTTCCATGAATATGTCTTTTACTTTGTATTTTTTCCTACACAAAGCTTTTGACCAAAGATGCAGAAAAAAAATCAGATGATTATTAGACTGTACAAAATAACTTCAAATATAAAGCAAAGAGAAAGACAAAACAATCTCGTCTTTTAAAGCTTGTCAACTTTCTTTATTCCCTCCATTAAGAAGGCTAAGAAATGCAGGATTATGTCTCCCTGACATCACAAGAAATCCCTTATAATTAGAATCCAAGCCCTGTGTAGCCAAATTAAATTGAGGAATGAGGTTTGATTACTGTTAAAAGCAGAAAGTAGGACAAACTTAGAGACAGTCATATATCACTAAGTTTCTACAGCCCTGAAAGAGTCTTTGAACTCTGAGAGGAACTACCCAGAATGAAAAACAGAAGGAAAATGTGTCGAAAGCATTTAAATCCCAGTCACACCAACCACTCTGCTCACTCTTAGAGATCTAACTTGGAGAATGGGGTCTCCCCTACCTCTAGACCAAGTGCAGAATGATCCTTTACCAAAGCCTTCTGGTCTTGATTTAAATGAAAAGACTAGCGGCACATTCTTATCCAGTGAATCTATGAGTTAGCAAGTGACCAAAAAGTTGTCTTGGTCTAAAATAAAAATATTACTTTCATCTAGACTCTGTTATGCATTGCAAGGAAGTATGCTGACGAAGAAAAAGGGATTTAGCGGCTGCTTCATTCAAAAATGCAGAGACATACTCAAAATAAAATTGCTTCTCTTTTGGAATGGCACCACTGACTTTTTAATACAGAAGAATCATAGGATCAGCAATCTGGCTTGAATGGGGACAAAAACTTGTTAAAGCTGCATCTGCACAGCAAACATATTGTTCTTTTTTATTAGCGTTTTTGTTACTAGTAAATAAAAACAAATAGCTTTTATTCATGCTTTACATAAGATTGAGAAAACATCAATTTTCCATGCTAAGGAATATCATTATTATTATTAGCATCATCATTATTATTACTTGGGGTAGCTTTGGGAAAGGAGTAATGGAGATTATGGCCATCAATCTCCCTGCAAAACCCACTGCAAAGTTAAGAGTAAAATAGGGCTGGGCTTGGTGGCTCAGCCTGTAATCCCAGTACTTTGGGAGTCCACGGCGAGTGGATTGCCTGAGTCCGTGGGTTCGAGACCCACCCGGGCAACTTGGCGAGTCCTCGTCTCTACAATAAATCAAAAATTAGCAGGGCGTGGTAGCCCGCGCCCGTAGTTCCAGCTGCTTGGAAGGCTGAGGCGGAAGGATCGCTGGAGCCCAGCAGGTCGAGGCTGCCGTGGCCAGGAGCGTGCCACTGCACTCCAGTCTGGGCAACAAAGTGAGACTCCAACTCAAAAAAAAAAATAGTAAAATAGTTTATTTTTAAATTCCATATTTTATCAAATGTAAAATTCTATTAATTGAAAGATATATTTTTATGTGAAAGAAAGAGAGAAAGGAGGGAAGGAAGGGAGGGAGGGAGGTCAAACTTCAAATGGTTAAGACACTATTGATGCTAAGATGCATCATTATTTCAAAAATATTGAGGGGAAAAAACACACATCTTAGAATTGGTGAAATATGTTAGGTTTTCAAAGGACTGATATTCAGAGTCCCTCACACTTCACCAGTCCCTTCAGAAGATGCATGGGTTGAAAATGTTGCATCTCAGATCTTTCAGGGCAAGAGATGGCTTATTTCCGCACCAGTAACTCCTTTCTACAGCCATGTAAAAGGAGACTTGTGATCTGTTATCTGAGTTGGTTTAAGACTAAAGGAATGCTTGATAATCAAACATTCTGGTTAATAAAGAGTCGTGTTTATCATATCCAAGGTACCATTTTAAAGCAATTGAAACATAGTATTACATATTTAATATCCAGATGATATTAAACACTATTTACTCCCTAATAGTATATTTATTTGTATACCTAACCCTGACTTGTACCCTACATCTTTATAAGAAAAAAAGAAAAAATAATAATATATTTAGTGTCTCAAGGTCATAATTATGAACACTATTATCCACTGCACGACGGTAATGAGAAAGTCTCAAAATAATGAATAATCCCAATAGCAGATAACTTAGGGCCTATTCTACTTCTAAAAGGTTCTCAGAAAATAGAAATTGCCTAAATTGGTCGAACGAGGACATGTCCAGCTCACTATTCTGTTGCCAGCAATTGCCCTGAGATGTTGATGGTGGAAGGGCCCAGCTATGTCCTCATATCAGTCTCTTTCATGGAAACATAGCTTTGAAACTCTTAGTACTATTTGTGATTTTGTAACCCTCATGATTTCCCAGACCCCTCTGAATTCACATTTTTTTCCCTGTCTCTACCATAGCATCATAAATAAAGGGAGGGCCTTTGGCAACAGCCCAGACTCAGTTGCTACAGTATTCCTGAGAAACTCTTACCCAATCTCATGTCTGGCACAAAGCAAGCCCTCATAAACAAACAGGAGTAATTACACCATTTCTAGATCAATATTCAAGGTAAGGCTTGAGCAGCCAGAGATGAAATGGAAGATCACACCCTTTGCTTCAAACACTTTATTTCTATTATCACAGCTTAGGGTCATGCTACCTTAATTTCAGCTGCAACACACCACTGACTCACACTGAGTCAACTGAGACCCCAAACAAGATATGGCTCTCATCCTGTATTTGCGGGTTCATCTTAAACCTGAGTAGAATCTTGTCAATATCTCCAAAGGCAAAAGGTGTTTTGCTCTTTTTGTGTGTGTGTGTGAGTTGGAGTCTCATTCCGTCGCCCAGGCTGGAATGCAGTGGCATGCTCCTGGACACTCCAGCATCGACTTGATAGGCTCCAGCAATCCTTCCACCACAGCCTTCCAAGTAGCCAGAACTACAGGCGCATGCTACCATGCCCGGCTAATTTTTTGTTTATCGTAGAGACAAGTTCTCACCAATTTATCCGGGCTGGTCTTGAACCCATGGACTCAGGCAATCCACTCACCTTTGCCTCCCAAAGTGCTGGAATTACAGGCTGAGCCACTGAGCCTGGCCAGGTGTTTTGCTCTTAAGGGCCCAGGCTGAACTGTGATAACTAGTTGTCTTCAGCGTACAAAACAACCTAATTTCCTGAGGGCAGGACTTTGACTATAGGGTTCACTACTGTGTAGACAGAGACAAGAACAGTGCTTGACACACAGTAGATGCTGAATGAATATTTGCCGAATGAGTTCTACCACATTTTATTTTATTAGATTTGGGCCATTATTTTATGTGCTCAGGGATCTTGAATCTATCATCAACTGTAACAGGAATCTTTCCAAAGCCTCTTAGTGCCTACACTCCAGGTTGGCAGACTATACCCTGCAGGCAAAGCCCCCTACTACTTCCTTGTGTACACACCCCAAGCTAAGATTGACTTTATGGCTGCGCACAGGTGGCTCAAGCCTGTAATCCCAGCACTTTGAGAGGCGGAGACAAGAGGATTGCCTGAGCCCAGGGGTTCGAGACCAGCCTGGGCAACTTGGTGAAACCTTGTCTCTACAATAAACCAAAAACTTAGCCAGGCATAGTAGCGTGCACCTATAGTTCCTGCTACTCCAAAGGCTGAGGCAGAAGGATCGCCGGAGCCCAGCAAGTCGACACTGGGGTGGCCATGCGTGTGCTACTGCACTCCAGCCTGGGCAACGGAGTGAGACTCTGACTCCAAAAAAAATAAAAAATAAAAAAATTGACTTTACATTTTTAAATGATTGGGGAGAAACTCCAACAAAGAATAACTTTTCATGATTAAATAAAAATGATATTGTATTCGAATCTTAGTGTTCAAAAATAAAAGTTTTATTGGAATGCAGCACAGCTCATGTGTTTACTAGCAATGGCTACTTCTGAACTACAGCAATACAGTTGAATAGTTGTAACAAAGGCCATACAGCCTGCAAAACCTGAAATATTTACCATGTGGTCCTTTACAGTATAAGCTTGCACACTCCTAGGCTATAGATGCCATTAATATCTTCCTCTGAACCTTTAGTTAAAATGTGTCTTTGGGTAGTGTCCTTCAACTCTTAGCTCCCATTTCTCCATCATGTCCCCAAAGGCACCATGGGAGTGGCTGAAAGTTTCCCAGAGGTGGAGATGGGTGTGGGTATCTCCTGAGTGCTGTAGTCCTCATTCTAACAGCTGTCCAATGTAAAAAATATGGCCAGAGGAAGGACACATTCACTCCCAGGCACGTAAGAGTACAGGATCATCACATGCAAAATGCCACTCAATTGCAATAATCAGCTCAACAAAATAACGTGAATTCCTGCTATGTCCCGCCTGCCTTCCACATCGGCTCACAGTCCTGTCTCTTTCACGTCCAGCTTGTTCTCTCCCTTTAGACCCAAGATGTCTCCTTCCTGGAGCCTTAACCTATTAAAAGAACTATTTCTGGGGCTAAGCAACTTGACAAGTTAACATAAGCCTTAAATAACAAATCCCCTTTGGATTCCAAGGGGAAATCTAAACTACTAAACTATAGAGGAGATGAATTAACATTCTGATCAATTCTCTTTTATTTCTCTCATCCAACATTTCATTTGGTTTCCATAAAGTTCTAGCCATTGCCTTCTGGAAAAATTTATGACGCCAACAAGAAAAAGGGAGGAAATGATGAAACAGCATTCTTTCTCGACAACATCAATTTATTGAAACTCCTTCAAAGCTCTGAGCAACAGTGCCCAAGCAGCTTGGGCCCTGGTTCTTTCTCTGATTGCTCCCGCCTTTTATTCTTCTTCTGGCAACTGCTGACTCCCAAGGAAAGGGGAGATGTGGTGCAGGTGAATGTTTATTCTTGAGGGCAAAGATACTTGATCTAAGGGAAAAGAAAACCTAGGAAGACATCTCATTGCATCCATCTGCACTGAAGATACATTTTCCCAGGAATAAACCACAGAATGCTAAAGTGACAACTTGCTGTCAAATGTTGTTCAGACCACAGAATCAAAAAAGGAAGAGAGAACCAGAGAAATTATGGAGCAGAGGTAGGTACCATTTCATCCCTGGAAGCAGTGGCTATGAACTGATGAGCATTGCTATCAGGACCTGTTTCCCCCAGGAAGTCCTCACAGATTCCTCCACATGGCATAGATCTCCCCCTTGGCCAATCATCCAGAGCACTTACCTCGTACAGTAAATATTTTTGCCCTTAACAGCAGACTGTTTTAACTAATGAGCTGAGTCCTGGTTACTCTATAAAGTGTTAAGATGCAGACGTTGCTATGGATAATGTTTTGATTCCTTCTGTATCTCTCAGAGCACCTGAACATGCATAGCTACTATATAATATTTATTAAAAGAATGGAAAATGGGAAAATGGTATTTTTGCCTTTGCTATATCTAAAGTGGGCGTTTATTTTCTAAAGGTGAAGTGCCCTCTGATAGACATACTTCCTATCCCTCTGGCTGTTATTTGACAGCTTTTAAAATATTGTCAATTTAAAATGGAGCTTCCCTTTCTGATGACTGCAGAAGTGATTGGCAGTTGTAGACCTCCTGAGCCACTGAGATATTTGTGTTGCAGAAAAAATGATGCTAACTCCAAGCAATGGAACTCACATCAGCCTATAAATGATATCAGTGCCTATACCACAGCATACTGGCATATGGCAGAACTGAGATGGAGATGAATTCTTGAGTCACAGTACTATGCTTTTCTATACCTGTGACCTCATTGTAGTAATGTCAGCATTTCCAGATACTGAAAGTTTTTCATCCAGACAAATAGTTAAGTAACATTTTAATCGTCCTTTTCCTATTTAACATAAGCAAGGCCAAAACCTGAAGTGGTCTTATATCAGGAAATCCCAAAAGCTATTATACATCCCAACATATAGAGAAAATAATATAAAGGTAGTCATATATTGTTCTATTTTATTAATTATTGCTTTATTTCTTTTACTTTGGATTGGCTGGAGACTGTAGCATGTGTTTATGAAAATTTAAAAATGATAAAATCTTCCAACTCTTGGTGGCATATCTTGTAGTAGATCTCAGCAGGAATGTTCACTAGAAAAGTCAGATAAAATACAAAAACCACATGTTTAAAGGCATCCAAGGCAGGTAGAATCTGAGAAGGCATGCCTCTGAGAGAAGGAAAGTGCACTGAAGTGAGCCCAAATTCCTGCACAACTTTTTTCTCCTTGAAACATTTGCCAGTTTTTGATGTGGAGTAAGAAGCTGAGAAGCAAAGAAGGTACTACAAAGTAGAGGAGCAGCGAAGTTTAGGCAGCAGTCTCACAGATGGAGAAATAGAACTTTGAATTCAAGGCAGTCAGGGATTGGGAGACAAGCCTTCAGAGAAAAACAGGGCACAGGGAAGTGAGCCCCAAACTCAGTGATTTCTCTCTATAGCCACTTTCTGGTTAAGTTGCACCAAAAGGACAAAACAACAGCAACAACAAAACAAACAAAAAACAACTAAGAAGCCAAGCAGAGAGGGGCTTAAGAACAGAATCGAATTTTTTGCTATCTCAAAATGATAAAAAGGCAAAACATTGAGTTTCAGACCCACAAGCAGTTGTAGCTCTAGAAAACACCCTAGGCATTCATTTGAAAACCCTAGAGGATGACATCCTCAAAACAGGAGAACATCAGGGGAGGATTTGTCCCTGATTTGCCTGAAGTAATAGGCCCCTCTGCTGCTTGCCCAAGAACAGGGTGTACTCTCTCCTCCTTGAGGCAGATAACATTATGCAAAGCTTCTGCAAAATTCATACAGAAATACCTGGCATACAATTAAATATTACCTAGTAATATCAAGAAACACAACAAAGACAAAAAATTCACAATGAAAGCAGAACTATAACTTACCCAGATATAAGAATTATCAGACACAGACTTTAAAATAATTGTAATTGATATGTTTAAGAAAAAAGGAGGAAACTGAAATATATTTTGAGTGGAAATTCTAGAACAGAAATGAATTGACATTTTAGAAAAATAAGATAACAGAACTGAGTACTCAGTAAAGAGCTCAGAACAGAAGAGTAGACACAGCTAAAGAGAGAATTCGAGTAATTGAGATACAAATGAAAACAACCAAGATGGAAGAATGGAGAAAAGGGAGGTTGGAAAGTACAGAAAACAATCTGAAAAGCATATAGGACATAATGCAAAGGTCTAAAATATACATAATTGGTGTTCCAGAAAGAGAGGAGAAATGGGTAAGAAGTATTATTTGAAGGGATAATGACTGAAGATTTTTCAAAATGAAAAATAACATTAAGCCACCGATTCAAGAAGTGCTATGAGCCCAGGGAGGAGAAGTGCAAAGAAAAATCATGTCTGAGCACATGATAGTCAAATAGCCAAATCCAAAAACAAACAGAAAACATTAATGAAGATTGGGGCGGGGAGACAGACACTTTATCTTTGAGGGGTAAAAAAAGAAAAACTGATAAGACAGACAACTAATTTTCTAGGACAAACAAGGAAAGTCAGAAGAAATGAAATGAAATCTTTTAGGTGTTGAAAAAGTGCCAAACTAGAGTTGCTTATGCAACAAAAATAACTTTCAAAAGTAAAGGTCAAACAAATAATTCCAAAATAAAACTTAAAATTATTTATATACCATTTCAAAAATACCAAAACCACCAAACACCTAGCCACAAATAAAACAGTAGATGTGCAAACACTCTACAGTGAAACTACAAAATGCATTGTCTAAAAAAGTTAAAGATGATCTCAATAAATGGAGAGATTGCCATGCTCAGAAATTAGGAAACTATATGGTTAAGACATCAGCTTTCCCAAAAATAATCCATAGATTTATTGCAATCCTAAATGAATCCCAGTAAGCATTTTTGTGGAAGTTGATACATTGAATTTCTATTGAGAGGAGAATCAATATGAGGGCCTAGAAGCAATCTTGACTAATAGAATTGAAGAATTTACTTAGAAGACATCAAGTTTTATTATGAAGCTACTGTACTTAAGATAGACTGTACTGGTGCAAGGGTGGACAAATAGACCAATAGAATGGGGCACCATACCAGTCACATACATATATGATCACCTGATTTATGGGAATGCTACTGAGGTACAATGGAAAAAAGAGATGTCAGTAAGCTGTGTTAAGTAAATTGAATATTCATGTGGGAAAAAATGAATTTCATACCCTACACAGAAATTAATTTAAGATGGACCTTATATTTAATGTGAAATATAAAACAGCAGAGTTTCTATATGAAAACATAGTATAATATGATTTGGGGATAAGCAAACATTTCTTAAGCAGATATAAAAAGCACTGCCATAAAAGGAAACATTGATATATTGAACTTCAATAGAATTAATAGCTTCCCTTTCTCAAAAAAAAAAATTAAGGTTTAGTGTACTGACTCGTACATATTGGGAGGCTGAGATAGGAGAATCATTTGAGGTTAGGCGTTCCAAAGTAGCCTGAGTGATATAGCAATATCTTGCCTCAAAACCCAAACAAAAAAATATAAAGAAAGTCAAAAACCAGCATACTAGAAGAAGATATTTACACATCTGACAGAGGACTTGTATCCAGAATATATAAAGAACTCCTAGAGAGCAACAAGAAACAGCTACTGAGGTACAATGGAAAAAAGAATTACAAACCATTTTTAATGGGCAAAAGAAACAACAGGCACTCACAAAAGACAAATCGGTGCATGCAAAGTTGCTTATCATTATTGATCATCAGGGAAACTCAAAATAAAACCATAATGAGATGCAGTACACATCTACCAGAATGTCTGAAAGGTAAAATACTAACAACTCTAAGTGCTCATGAAGATATGGCGCACCAGTGATCAGAATGTCAAATGGTATTATCGTATAGGAATCTCTTCCACATGATCTACTAAAGGACAGACTTTACCCCATGACTCAGCAGTTTTATTTCCAAGTCTATGCACAAAATTACCCCACTATGATCTCCAAAGACATAAGCAAAAATATTGAAAAAAGCACCATTTACAGAAAGCAAACAATGCAAGTGACATCTGCAATAGAACAGATACATTGTGGTATTATCAGATTATGGGATACTAGAAAGTAATAAAAATAGAAAACTGCCGCTATACCCAACAACACAAATGAAGTTCACAGCCACCACGTTAAGCCAAAGAAGGGAGAAACAAAAGAGCACCTGAAGTATGACTCCATTTATATTAAGCATTTCTCAGGAGGTAAAATTAATCTGACCTACCAATACAAAGTCAGAGTGCCTCTGGGGATGCAGTTATTAGATTTGGAATTGCACCAAAAAAGTCTGCTGGGGTGCTAGAAATGTCCTATATTTTGATCTGGGTGGTGGTTAAACAGGTGTGTACATATATAAAAATAAACTAAGCCATAGACTTGAAATTTGTGCACTTTATTGAATGCGACCTATACTTCAATAAAAAATATTTAAAAACTAAAAACAATGAAGGTAAAGCAAAGACATTTCTAGGATAACAAAAATGAAAAGAATTAATCATTCACAGAACAATATTAAAGGAATACTATACAGAATTGTTTTTGTTTTTTTTTATTTTAAGGCAGAAGAAAGATGATCCCAGGTGGAAACACACTAATGCAAGAAGAAATGAGGAGAAATGGGAAGGGTCACTATGTGGGTAAACCTAAATAGCTATAACAATAATAATATTTCTTGGGAATTAACATTTATGTGAAACGAAAATGCACAACAACAGTAAAAAGACAGAGGAAGACAGAGCATTGTCTGAAGGAGGAAATGAACTACTTTAAATTGAACTCCAATAAGGCTAAGATGTATGTATCTACATTAGACACCAAAAGGAGAGTAAAGAATGTATAAGTAAAAAGAAAGAAACACAAAAAAGTGAGCAAAATATAAAATACATGACAGATACATATAAAGCTATAAATCCAAACACATCAATAATCACATTAAATGTAAATAGTCTAGTCTACATATTTTTACTAAAAGACATGTATATATTTTATATGTATATATAAGCTATAAATATATATATATTCTAGCCCATATCAAAACACACACACACACACACCCCTCAAATATAAGACACAGAAAATTTATAGTACATTTTGGAAAAAATATTTTTTTAAAATACTAAATATACTATGCAAAAGCAACTAAGTATAATAACTAACTTTAAGTCAAGATAATTATTAAATAGGAATGTTTTATGATAAGAATGTCAATTCATAAGTAAGATGTAGTAATTCTAAACCTGTAAGCATCTAATAACAGCTTCAAAATATCTAAAGCACAAACCGATAGATCCAAAGGGAAAAACACTCAAATCCACCATCACGCAGATTCTAATAGGGACTATAATTGGTACATTGTCATATCTTTCTCAGTGACAGACAGAACAACCAGATTCCCTCCCCCAGTCCTTCCTCCCACCCCCCCACCCCTGCCTGCCGCCAGACCTTGACAAAATGATGTACGAACTTAATAAAATAACTAACTTGCCTATAGATAAAGGTACAACTATAAATGTAGATATAGAAACTATCTTTATATTATCAACATATATAGTACATTGAACCCCCAAATGGAATATTGTATTGCAGTGAAAAGATACTGCTACACTCAGTTGCATAAATGAATTTTGCCATCAGATTGAACCATACACCCAAAGAACACATACCGTATGAATCCAGTTATAGAAAGCACAAAAGCAAGCAAAATGAACTGAGGGTAAAAACATTTGAGAGTATGAGTAATTGACCTTTGGAGAATATGCCTGGGAAGAGACAGGAAAGGCAATTCTGGGGGGATGTTGGGTGAATATTATTTCTTGATCTGCATGCTAGTTACAACTGTTTGCTTACATGGGTGTGTTCATTTTGTAAAAGTTGATCAAATTATACACTGATGATTTATCACTTTTCTATATGTTTCACTTTAAAAAAATGTTTACTTAAAGACACTCAAAGAAATAAGTAGCTATCATTCTAAGAAATAACAATACTTTCAGTTTGTGGTGACAATTGGCATGCATTGCAATTTCTCATACATTTGCAAGCAAGCCTTTGAATAAGAATGAATTCTTTTGATTCCTTCATATTACAGTATATATTTTTTAGCCCATAACAAGAGTTAAATAATTGTTACTTGTTTTAATTGTTAAGCTACTATGTAAAAGGTTTCAATGAGAATCAACTTCATGAATTTAGAAGTGTTTGTCCGAGGTCTTAAGATACCTCTGGTTTAAATAATGCATTATGGACAGAAGAAATCTGATTCAAAAACAAATTATTGTGGGCATTTGAAGTTTTAGTTCATGACATGTTGTTCCTCTTCCAAAGATATTTGTATTTGAAAAAAAATTACCAGAGGAGACAAACAACCCCAAATTTTTAATAACTAATAATAAATTTCTAGCCAGAAGTGAGAGATATAATCTTACCCATTTGAGAAAATCTGGCCCCTACAAACACATGCAGAAATACATGTATACATCTTGTAAAAATACACATGTATATCAATATCAGATTTTGCTAATACTCAAGTCGTTTTTTATCCAACTCCCCTACATACATACCCTTCACCAAAATGATTGTCCAGATCAAAAGGCAATAGAATGTAGTGATTTAAAGACATGAATTCTGAGCCAGATTTCCTCAGCACCTCCACTTACAAAGAGTGTCATTATGAAAGTTATTTCACTATTCTGGGCTTCAGTTACTTCATGTATAGGCTGAAACTAATACTGATACTTACCTCACTAAGTGCTAACTACTCTATCACCATTTAATCTATATCCAGTTTCAGCAACAATAGGTTTGTCCAATATATCAAGTGGAAATATCTACCAACCAGTTCTACCTCATCAAAATGATTGCTTTGATGAATGCAAGAAATTAAGAGCAACTAAAATAATTTCAGAATTAAGAATGGATTCTGTTCAACAGAACATTAATGTTCCATGAATTTCATTGGGTACAGACCCTGAATATTCAGAATCTGTACAGGGTACATACAGAAACTTGATTAACTAGACTCCTTAATTCAACAAACACCAACTGCCAACAGTATTAACTATTAGCAAGCTAGTGGCAGGAAGAGAAACCTGGATTTCCCCATTATCTGATACCATGATGATATATATGCATCATTTAAGAGTCACAACATGGATTATTTAAGATAGTTACATTAAGGAACAAAGGAAGTTCTAGAATACTTGTGAAAGTACTAGAAATATGTCATTCCCATAACCACAGCCACCATGCGATCACGTGCTAACCACTGTCTCAGTTCTTAACTAAATGATCTCTTTTCACTACATTTGTCTTTCAAAAATACTTTACACATATGCCTTCTCTTGTGAAACAGTTATTTATTACCAAGAAATGTTTACACTTCTTTTACAATGCTTCCTAATTTTTTAAAATTATTGACTTCTGTTTTAAGCTGCTCATCATAATATCCATTACAGTTTTCAATAATGAGACTGAGATAAGATATGGTTCATTAGTATCGTTGACACCTGCTGTGTTTTAGAAGTGTTAACTGCCCTGTCTCTTCTCGTTATCTCAAACTAGTAAATTATTATAATAGAAATAGCCAATTTTTCAGGGATTAAGTTGAAACACCTAAATTCAGATGTTTTGCACATATGGGCCCATGAGCCATACACACCTCAGGCTATGCTTAGTGAGCTTGAGGGGAAAAAACAGTAACTATCTTTTCTCAAATCTTGGACTATTTTTATATATTTGTACAGGCAAACAAAATCTCCTCGTATTTTTACAGTTGAAAATTGCTCCACTTAATAAAGATACATAGCTGTGTTAATAATCATAGTTTCAGAGTACAAGTTTTTGATATGTTGTTGTTTTAAGCAAATGATCCAAACTACAAGAGAGAAACCGATAGATTTAATTAAACTGATATTAAAAGAAAACTATTGTTATCAATTCCATTTTAAAGATTAAGAAATTGAGGCATTGAGGTTTTAATGACAGGCACAGAGCCAGGGAGTGGCAGAGTCAAGATCTGAGTCTAGACGGTCTGACCCCAGAGTTCACACTCTTGGCCAATATGCTCTACTGGACAAACAAACATAACATAATAATTATAAATTGTGAAAAGGGCTATAAAGAGAACAATAGGATAAGTAGGGTTAAAATGTAACAATTACTATTACCGTTGTTGATTTTTGGATCACTAGGTAGGGAATCTACTCTAGAAGAGGTGATCAGGAAAGGCATTTGCATCCTGAAAGATGAGATGATGCAGCTCTAGAAAGAGCAAGAGAAAGTACATTCCAGAGAGGCAACACGTGCAGAGGTCCTGAAACCTTGTAATTACAGTACAAAAGGCATGAGACTGGTGGAGGCCAGATGATGCACGTGGTCTTAAAGGCCGTATTAAGGAAGAGACCATCTCATGCATACCTCCAGTGACTGGCATGGTGCCTGACACATAGTAGGAGCTCAGTAAAAGATGAACGCATACTCAAGTTGAGCTGCGATCAAACTTGTTTAAAGGCTGAGTCATTTTTGGTGGGGGCTAAGGGATAGACAAGAGAACCAGGTCTGTGTAAAACCAGACAGCCAGTTGGCTTTGATTAGGCCACACATCTGCAAAGAGCCATCCTCATGAGAACTGGGATCAACACAGCCAGTTGCATACTCAACATCTGGTTTACTTCCAGCTCAAAATGGGAACTTTCCATTGCCTCTGGTCACTAGAATCCTGAGTCCCCAAGGACCTCAAAAAACCAGGCATGCTAATTGGATCACGTCAAAAATCAAGGTTTCAGTCAGAATGCTTCACATCATGACAGCCCCAAACAAGCATGTCCATAAAGTGGGTTTAGCCATAGGCCAAGTATCCGTGGGACAAAATTTTCTTATTTTGCCAAAGCCAGTCCAGGTTCCAGTTGCATTTTCTTTTCTTTTTTTTAATTCATTTTTTTAATATAAAGATGTGGGGTACAATTCAGGGTTAGGTATTTTCATTCAGATATATGCCTGGATTGCTACACCTAACACTCCCAGGCCTAATGGATACAATTCATGATCTGCACGCCTTCCAGGCAAACACAAAAAAATATTCTCCTCACCTGCCTATCTGAGCTCTTAAAATATTTATCTGTGACAGCGGCCACAGGGAAGCCTTTGACCAGGAGCATGCACAGCCCTCTTACTCCTGAAACCTTCAATAATGGTTTCGTTACTCTCTTTTGGGTCTATTTTCCCGTAGGGCTCCCTCAAAGTTCCTGAAACATTCCAGATCTGTGCAAACAAGTGCTTTGGATCCCCAGCATCTGATTTAATGTGATCCCCACACAGAATACCCCTCTTTCTGACCACCACCTCCCTGTCACCTTCCAAGAACATCTCACTGTCTTGAGTGAGTGGCAACTTTGGGGTTCCTCAAATGGCTTTATGACAGGAACACAACACCTTCTTGTGGTGCCCTATTCTCTCCTTGTTACCAGAACAGAGGGAGTGGGGAGTTTAAAGGCTATTGTCTTGATTTATGAGACTTGTCTCTAAATCTGATTGTTAACTGCTGTGGTACTTAAATAGTAAAACCAAACTTAAATAAACGGTCTCGGAGCACGTGGAAGGTCTTCACACACACCCTTGCCTGGTACTCCCAGAGGGGTTGTTGAAAGACTTGAAAGGAGTCCAGGCCCGCTCAAGGTACTGGGGAAGTTCCCAGGATGAAGTCAAGCCAGCTCCTCAGGGTCGGAAACACCCTAAACACAGGTCATTTTGAACCCAAGCAGACCTTGAACATGGCCTAGCCTCAGGAAAGAAGGTTCAGAATATTTTCTGATCCATTCAACTATTAAAATGCCTTCTGGTGCTATTATCATTTTGTTTTTGTTTTTGTTTCAGCAACTTGGTTGCCCATAGATTCTCTTTCAGTCCCTGTCTTTCTGCACTGGCCTCATATTTTACTCACAGGACTGAGCTGTTGAAAGATTCGTGAACCAATACCTGTATGTTATTTTAAAGCGATTAGGTGGGCAAAATCCTTTATTGAGCCTTTATTGTTCTCAGGAATTAGGTAAATTGGGTTCAGAAACAGACTTCAGCCAAAAAAAGATTGTTTAGAACATCTTTTAAAATGCAATTCTGACATGGATAATTTATTGCTTTGGTTAAGCAAGCACAGTCTTGTTGGCTCTGCCGTGATCTTTTCTTCTATCAAGAAAAAGCAAAGAAAGCACCGCGGATGTGGCAGCCTTCTTTATTGATTTTCATAATTGATGTCAGAGAATTGTATTTCATCACTGGGTACTTTAACTCTTTTTTGTGAAAACAGCTCCTTGGTTTTTTTGTGTTAGGAGAATGTTACCCTCTTTACTACAATGAAGAAACATTTCTGGTCCCCTAAAAATCCTTAATGATTTAATAGCATTAAAAATACACCTTAATCTTTAATTCCATCAAGAGTCTTTAATTCCATCAAGCTACTGTTGTAGTGAAATTAGCTAAATTGCAACTCCTGCAGGAGTGACCAAGGGAACAAGTGGAGTGGGTTGCAAACATCTGGCCAGCTTTCCCAGCAATTTATGATGGATGGAGTTTATTAATAAGAAACAGCTGGATGGAAAGGGGGCCCTGACTTCTATATTTATTTTGTGTCCTAGCTGTATAACAACACCTGATCTCTTCTCGGCATGATTACATAAGGATTTATTTTCTTCTTAGTAAACTTCAGATTTGCACATGAAATTCATTTGGCCTCTTTTAATGATTCACCTACAAAGGGCTTTAACCTTCTAAAAAGATCCATGCTGGTGCAATTAGTAACCAATTCTAAGGCTCTTTTCTAAAAAAAAAAAAAGTGATAAAACAATTTTTAATTCAGGTTTCTTTTCTGGTGTGTTTCAATAAGTGACAGAAGCACAAAAATAGAAACATTAACTCATTGCAAATGTACTTAGAAGAAAAAATCATGTTGAGTACTTGAATATGAACATATAATAACTACGTTAGAAAAGTTTTAAATCAAATAAGATCAAGCATAGGAAAATATACTATAAAGTGCTAGAATATAGTACATTTGACAAACATAAATATATGAATCAAAGAAATTATAAAGCACAGACTTTGGAGATTTTTAAAAATTCAAAGATTATAAGTTACAGTGATATTTGTGGGTTTATTTTTTTCTACAAATCTTGTTGGAGAGGAAGCATTTCTCATTTACTTACATACTCTAAAGCTGAATTGTTCATGCAATGTCATTTCACTTAAAATATGTCAACAATCACTTGAATAAGCATGTCTGTGACCAATAACTTTATATGTCAAATGGAAAGACTAGACTAAGAAAGTTGGTGTCTGTCACAGGAAAATTTGAAGCATCCAGTGAAACCCAGATATTTCAATTATCTTAGAATGATTGCAGTTAAACTCTTTTGTGTGTCTGTACCTAAACCCAAACAGGAGAAACAAATGCAAACGGGTTGAGTTCATTGCTGTTGGTACAAAGTGTGATGCAAATACTTCCACTCATGCACCCATCAGCAGAACGTTAAATTTTTCTGTGTGAAACAAAGAGGGTCATTAAAGTGATTAATTATACAGATAACCCAAGTTTTTAAAAATCCCATTTTCCCCAATAATTTGGCTCTAACAAGAAAACTTAGGTGAATTGCCAGGAAATTTATTTCAATATTTTATGCACTTTATTTTTTGAAGACTGTTTTCAAGGGCTTGAAGAGCTGAGAACACACAGGCCCCAGGAATGCCTATGCCTCTCTTATCTTGAATTTATTTTCTTAAGTACTTTAACAAGAGTAGCAAGTGTGAACATCTGTCTCAACATGTAGTCACAGACTTTATTTTCTCTCGGAAACGTTTACCTTCCAAATACTAATGGGTTGAATTCGCTTTTATTTATTTTCTGTCGGCCCATCACATTGCACCACAAGGAGACAGGACATTTTCTGAGCTTGGGGACATGAAGGGACCAGTTTGCTTATTTTGATTATGTGACTGTGAGTGACACAGTCCAGGGTGGCTCCAGGCAATGGACCCTGAGGTAGGAGCCACCATTCTTACTAAAGGATGGTTCTGCTTCACTGCTCAAGAATGGGAGGTGGTCTCTCACCTACCCTAAGAACCAGTAAGATGTCAGGCAGGACATCTGAGGAGCAAAATCTGTGTGAGCATTTTCTTTGGCAAAAGTCCAGCAGCACCATGCCTGGATTGGTGGTAAATTTTGTAAAGTCCACTTACAGGCCTATAGGCTGAAATTTTAGCTTTATGTATCAAATAATTCCAGTTTTTTAAAAACAGAATTGAAATATTATCAATGAACAGACACTTTCTGCCTAATTATTTATTGAAACATTTATCAGGGCTGACCACACACCAGACAGGATGGCAGGCAACAGCTCAGACTGGTGTGAAGAATCACCTGGAAGGTTTGTGAAAGGGGCAGAGTCTCCAGGCTCAGAAATCAGCATCAGCCAGGTTCCAGGTGGTTCGCATAAAGGTGGTCTCCAGACCACACACTGACATATGTGAGGCTTCAGAGATGAAAGATGAATTTGCTTCTATTTGTTTACGTCTGCCTTCCTTCTCTAGACTGTAAGAGCCTCTAGACCAGGGGTTGGCACATTTTTTCTCTAAAGAGCCAGATAGTAAATATATCAGGCTATGTGGGCCAAGAGACCACATACTCTGTCACTGTACTGTGGAAGAAACCACACACAGTACTAAAAGGAATGCAGATGATGGTTTCCATGGTCAATACAAAACAGTCAGTGGACTGGATCTGGCTGAGGGTCATAGTTTGCCAACCCTTGCTCTAGAGCAAGGACCTGATCTATTAACTGTCTTGGTATTCTGCACCTATCTCAGCACCTGGAAGACGGCACATGACTGAGAAATGTTGAGTAAGTGAGTGAGTGGACCTAGGTCTTACCTCAGAGATACACAGTTGACAAAATGATAAATCACCACAGTGGAAGAGAAGCTGTGAGAGGTTTGTCTATACTGTGCCTTGGAAACATTGAGGCAGAAGGAATGTCAGAGGTAAAGGTGATGGACTGAGCAAATAAAAATGCAGGGCGCTCAGTTACCTTTGAATTTCAGATGAACAATGAATAATTTATTTGGGACATATATACGTTAAAAGGTACTTGTTTATCCGAAATTCAAAATTAACTGGGCATCCTACATATTCTCTAACACAGAACTGAAAGAAGTTCACAGCAGGGCTGATATTTGGTGAAAAAGAAGGGCAAAGTGCTCAAAGGACATCATGCAACATGTGCCATGACACAAAATCCTGAGAGCTGTTTCCTAGCCAAAGACCAAGTGTGGTTGCAGGGGGTGAAATAAACCCTAAGTCAGGTTGGGGAGGGGCCAACGTCCAGTGTTAGAAGCTTTGACCCCAGGACAAATGGTCAGACGATAGGGAGGAAACTGAGATTTTTAAGCAGAGAAGTTACTCTTTCCAGTGGTTCAAGAGCTCTCTCTTAGGTTTTGCTAACAGATTAAATCAATCCTGGTCTCATTTTGACTTAGTATCTTCCAGGTCATGTGAGTTGAGTTTTCCTCATTATGAATTTGCTGATTAAAACATATGTTCTCACACTCACTCACACTCACTCACACACACACACACACACGCACACACAGTGGTGATATAATACTCTCAAGAAAAAAAATGTTACATCAGGAAAACCATTTGCACCAGGCAGTAAAACAAGATCAGGTTCCAGGTTCTTGGATAGCAAGACTCCCTGTCCATCCTTCTCTGTCTTTCCTGCTATTGAATGTTGACCTGGGGACCACAACATGGAAGGGAGGTGAAAGACTAGCCCAGGGATGCCAGCCTATTTCTGTGTCCAGGTCAGTTTTATAGTTTCTGCCCTACCAGAAGCCTGTCTCAGGCCACTTCCTCATTGGTCAGTCTGAGCCAATAGTGCATTAGTTCCTCCAATCGTTAACAAGTTTGGAGGAGATACAAAATCCACTATTGGCTGTCTTCAGTCAGGAGAAGTCTGAGACTGGCAACTGCTATTGGCCCACTGTCACATGATTCTTTTGTCTGCAGCCTGTGGAGTCTGAACTCGACTGAAAAGAGAACTGAGGCAGACAGATCCGTTAAAAGCCATTGCAGGAGCCGGGCTCGGTGGCTCAGCCTATAACCCCGCGCCTTTGGGAGGCTGAGGTGAGCGGATGGCCTGAGCCCGCGGGTTCGAGACCCGCCTGGGCAGCGAGACATCATCTCGACAATAAATCAAAAAATCAGCCGGGCGTGGTAGCGCATGCCTGTAATTCCGGCTACTCGGAAGGCAGAGGTGGAAGGATCGCCGGAGCCCAGCGGGTCGAGGCTGCGGTGGCCGGGAGCGGCCCCTGCACTCCAGTCTGGGCGACCGAGTGAGACTCCAACTCAAAAAAAAAAGCCATTGCAGGAAAACAGAATGATAAAGGACTGACTTTGTGGGACATTTCTGGAATAGAGCCAATAGGATTAACGAGATAATGATGGGAGAGTAGTGAGGGAAAGAGAGGCATTCTGCACAATTATGAAATTTCTAGATCAGAAGCTTTAGTGATACCTCTAGCCTAGCAAAAACACAAAAGAACGCTCCAGTTGAGGGTAGGAGGGAAATGATATGTTGATTCTGACAATGTTTCTTTGAAGGAGCTTTCCTATCAAGAAAAGATATTTAGTGAGAAGAGAAGAATGTGCTTCTGAAACTTGAAAGAGAGGTAGAAGGGGAACCATCATCCTAGATGTGGTCCAGAAGTCATGTGAGTGGATGAGACCCCATCATGGGTAGAGAATGTACCCATGGGAGAAGAGAAGGGAACTAAGAGCAGAGGACTGTCGTAAAGCTCGTGTCTGGATAGTGGTGGAGACCAAAGACATTGAGCTGTGTATCCTTGGCCCTGTCCCGCTCAACGTTTTGGTTCATGTCACGAATGAGGACATTGCTTCATTTACCCAAAAATAATCATTGGCACATATTCTGTGCCAGGCATGTCCTAGACAAAAGCTTCCCAAACCAATGGATAAGATAAGGCTGGAAGGGGCCAAAATTAAATCTGATGGGGGAAGCTAAAGTCATCAGAATTTTTGATAAATAGAGCTAGGACCAGCAATAACATATTGGCAAGACAAACTGATTGTTTTTGTGGCCGAAGGAATTAGCAAACAACAGTAAGCTCTAACTCCTAGTACTTCCAGGAAACTGCCAGTCTGAATTAGAAGAAAGTCTGAAGAAGTAATTATTTTTAACAACAAATAGTTTGAGAATTCTCAAGTACTAAAATAATTCATACTTTGCTAACATCACTGTTACACAGAGCTCCTTTAGGAAATGCTTTATGGAAAATGTAATCTGATTTTTTTGTAACTAATATATCAATTGGCTAGCAAGAAATTTTGTTTCAGCCGGGCTCAGTGGCTCAGCCTGTAATCCTGCGCCTTTGGGAGGCTGAGGTGAGTGGATTGCCTGAGTCCGCGGGTTCGAGACCCGCCTAGGCAACTTGGCGAGACCTCATCTCTACAATAGATCAAAAATGAGCTGGGCGTGGTAGCATGCACCTGTAGTTCCAGCTACTCAGAAGGCTGAGGCGGAAGGATCGCCAGAGCCCAGCAGGTCGAGGCTGCGGTGGCTGGGAGCGGCCACTGCACTCCAGTCTGGGCGACAGAGTGAGACTCCAACCCAAAAAAAAAATAAATTTTGTTTCTATGCTCCTGAGGTATTTGATTTCATTACTAAATTAAGCATTTTCTTAGCAATATGCTACAGTATTAATTTGCTTTTTAGTTAAGTATTCAGAAAAAGCACTTTAGAATCAGACTAACATGGGTTCAAATCCTAGCCTGGCTGTTCACCAGGGACATCATTCAGGGAGGATTGCTCAAGTTATGAGTCTCAGTTTCTTATCAAAATGGGTATAATACTATCTATTTCAAAAGATTGTTGATATTAAATTAAATAATATAGCACCTGCTACATAACCCATGCTGAATGTCATTCTTATGATGGATGTTAGCTGCTGTTAGTCTCAGACACTAAGTTAAACAGCCTGAGTCTAGTTCTTGGTCGCTGGTCGGTTTTCCTGAAGTCCCAAAGACAGTACTCCGTACAGGGCTCTGGGGCAATGGGCCATTCTGTTGCCATAAAACGTGACAGGGGACAGCAGCTAAGGAAAACTCGTGTTAGTTACCAGAGCCCTGACTGGATTGGCCTGCTTCCCTCCCTCACACTGGGGAAACCACCTGAAGCATAGATATAGGATGCCTTGCCAGGTGTCACGGTCAAGGTCACTGGGTGCTGCCAGAGGAAGTGAGGTCAGCCCTGCCTTCTTCTGCAGTCATAGCTCCTCTCCCAAGTGGACCCACGGAAGGCATACCATCCACACTCCCTGGAGGACGCTGCTCTATTTAAAGGAGTTGGGGGGCGGATAGGTCCTAGCAGCCAGCTCTCCCCAAGACCAGTGAGATAGCCTTGATTTCAGATTCACTATCACAGCAGCAAGAAACAGGCATCACAGGGCCAAACATGTCTCACCAGAGACATAGTGCATTCTCTCCTTGTTAAGGAAATGGAAATATTAGGGGAGAAATATACAATATGCTTTTTGTTGTTTTTAAGAGAGGAACCCAAAATCCTACTGGGCAAGACCTTGAGGGCATTCTGGTACCAGTTTTTAAATTTTTGTTTTTCTAATTATTGCAACATATGTATTAAGCATTTAAGGTGTGCAAAGGATAGTTCTATGCTGAAAGAAAGACAGAGAGAGAGAAGGGCCTATTCTGTACTCTTGAGTGACTTTCCATCTACATAGGAGCTAGAAGAAACACATGAAAAGAGTTTAACAAAGACAGTGGGTAGACATGATGCAGGCATTGCAAGTGTTCTGTAATAATCTGTTACCTGCCCAGGTAGGGAAATATTGCTAGAAAAAATGAAGTGGTCTTTATTCAACCATTAACCAGTGTCTGTCCTGTACTGGGTACCTATGTGGTCACCTTGGCCATGACACTTTCTGGTCAGTTCCAGATTCCTTGAGAGGGAGGAAACAAATCCAAGTCGTCCCACTCTGCAGACTCCCACCTTTGGGGGAGTCTGTGGGGGAGGTCAGAGGTATATAGAGGGCTTGGAACACAATAAAAATTATCATTGCTCTGACTTGCTTTTAGTCACAATAACTATATTTGCTTTTTATTTTAGCCAATGATAAAATAGGCTGTGAGTTTTTACTTCATGAAGGAGGCATAAGTTTCAAAAGGCAGAGGAATTATTGCGCTTGATTAGGAATTCTTTGAGGCAGAAAGTGAGTCACTATTGTGACCACAGGAAGACCTGGGCATTCAGTACACAATGATGGGTGAATCAATCAACAAGGAAATAAGTAAAGGTTATGCACAGAGCCCAGATATCCTGTGTGCTCAGGTATGCAGGCAGAGACAAAGGGACACAGGGAGAGATGGATTTTTATCACTGTTTGCCTTTGACTATGCAGCAGGTAAGGAGGCAAAAAATCAGGTGGCCCCTCTGACAAGCCGGTCACAACTTGCTTCATAGACTGCCTAAAAATCATATGGAGAGACAGTGTGTTCCCAATCTGCAGATGGTGTCTTTGACCTTTCCCATGGAGACTGTCTTAGCAAATGACAACAGAGGCAGAAGAATGGGCTGTAGGAAGTGTCAAGGAATCGGAGTCGCACCTGTGTCTTCTGAGGACAGGCAGATCACCAGGGACAGCAAATGACCCAACCAGAGAAAAGTCCAGGATTTGAGTGTGAAGCGGGGTTTAATAGAGAGGAATTCCACCCCTTGAAGACTCTGAGACTATGAGTGGAACACTCCTCAATGTTGCAGTAACAGAATTTAAAACAAACTCTTTCTTCCACTTAGAGAGTCGAGCCCTGAGCAAAAACAACATAGACAGTCATCAAAACCAATGTCTAAACACCACTTGAAAAAGGGTTCTGCTAGACACATGTGTTCTCAGGTCCTAGAGAGCTCCCAGACATCAATTACTCTGCCCAAAGAGGCATTCCCACACTCGTTCATAAGGTCTCTGCTTGGAACTTCCCGAGCTCAGCGAAGGGCCCCAGTCCATCATTGAACAGTGTGGACTGTGATAATTCTCCTTATATGGCAACCTAGGTGTGTCATTTGGAGTGACTGGAGTAGACGTTACAATTGAAGGAACAGCCAGAAATGACACTGGAAAATGGCCTGGGCTGTGAGGCGGTAAGCTTAGGACCAGCAAGCAAAGGAATATGTTAATAAAATGGCAACAGAGAGTGCCGAAGGTGACAGACAGGGCCCGGCGAGAGATAAATGTGGGGAGGGTAAATGAGAAGTGACCCTCATATGAGGTTGCCAGTCAGAACACCTGGGTAGCTTCTTAGACACAGAGACTCTCAGCCTTGACACGGTGGAGTTTTGGCCATGCACGGCTGGTATGGGACTCACAGAATGTGTTTATACAAGTGCTATAGGCTCTCTGGAATGGGAAGGATTGGGATGGAGAGAAACAGGTAGCAGAGAAGTCAGACAGGAAGGTCTCACTGGGGCCTCACTGGGGTAACGTCCCTCCACTGGGTTATCCCTCCATCCTCTCCCCCTTAATGCTCTATGATCCAAAGCTGTGACCAGTACCTGCTCTTCAGGGTGATGGAAAGGAGCAAGAAGAATTGGGACGTTCTGAGGAGGATCATCTACTACAAGACTGGGCTCACAACGTTGTGAGTACCTGTAAGTGGCAGGAAATTTCACCCCACCCCTATCCCCTGACAAGGAAAGTGGCTAAACCTTTCAGGGAAATAGGGCCATGAGAGCAGGGGTTGGTTGAGGATGAAGACAGGTGCTCAATCTGGGGTCCAATTTATTTGAGGGCTTCCTAGACTGGGGCAGCACAGTCTAGTAGCTAAAAGAAGATCTCAAAGCTAGCCTCTGACTGTGTTCATGATTTTTTTTTTTTTTTTTTTTTTTGAGTTGGAGTCTCACTCGGTCACCCAGACTGGAGTGCAGTGGCCGCTCCCGGCCACCGCAGCCTCGACCTGCTGGGCTCCGGCGAACCTTCCGCCTCAGCCTTCCAAGTAGCCGGAATTACAGGCACGCGCTACCACGCCCGGCTGATTTTTTGATTTATTGTAGAGATAAGGTCTCGCTGCCCAGGCGGGTCTCGAACCCGTGGGCTCAGGCAATCCACTCACCTCAGCCTCCCAAAGGCACAGGATTACAGGCTGAGCCACCGAGCCCGGCTGATTCTTGTTTCAATCCTTCCCTAGCTGTGTCATTTTGGAAAACCTCCTTCATTTCTCTATGCCTCAGTTTCTCCATCTGTCAAATGGGGATAATGATAGTGATTACTTCATTAGATTGTTGTGAGAACTGAATGAGCTCATGTACATGCAGGACTTGAAGCAATATCTGGCATGTTTTAAGTGCTGTGTTGGGGGCTGCCATACATGTTACCACACCTTCAGATAGAAAGTTCAACTGGTGAAGATATCGGTCAAGGGCTGAGGAGGTCAGGCAGGACTGGAGAGACAGACTTTTTATTTCACTTTCTAAAATTCAGTCATCTGTCACATTAGTTAGTGACTTGCTGCTAAGCCACATATGTGAGAGGGTCAAGTGTGACTTCTGTGTCATCACCTCGAACATGGGTTCAAAGGTAATGGCATCATCCTTACAATTCAGCCCCTGCCCTAAGGCCAGCCAACCCAGCACCAACCACTCAGGAAGTGGGACAGATGTTGGCAGTGTAGAGAGCAGATAATCCTGGATTCCAATCCCACATCCCCCACCAGCTACTTCTACGGTTCTCTCATCTGTTACACTGAGGCTTGAGTTTTTCACACTCAAACAGGTTCTCTAGCCTTTTTATTTTGGTCGTTCTAAAATCAAAATCAAGAACGTCCTGAGAGAAGAAAAAGGCCCCTGACTCTATTGTCCTGGTGCTTCGCATCACTCAGACAAGGCAACTATTCTCTGCCAGAGCTGTGGGTAATAAGATAGCCGAAGCACTGGTGGTAGACTGGTGGGTGAGTATTTCCTGGTTGGTGGTTCAAGATCCCAGTCCAAAATGTTGTAGGACAAAAAGATGTTTTCTAGTCACATTTGACTGGATATTAGGAGAACAAGCAAACAACAGCAGTCACCCACTTGGTAGATACCATAGACTTTCATAGCTGCCAGATCTCAACTGTACTTTGTGCTGTGTAGATGTACACCTTTGGCAGGCTATAGTAGGAAACTGGAAGGAAGTCAGCTAAAGTCCCTCTTAACTTCTATCCTCTCTTGGAACAAAACCAAAAATGGTATGTAGTCCCCAAAACACAGTCCCCTCTGATCGTAACTATGAAATACAGTTTATACAGGGGTGATAAACTGCAGGCACAAGCTCATTCAACAATTTTTTTTAAAGTTTTTTTTTTTAAGTAGCTATTTCTTTGATATACCCTAATTTTTACAAGGAATTTAAAATCAGGGAATTGAATAGTCCATAAAACATGGATTGACAACCAACTAACCAGAACCCTCAATTCACTGGAATTTTTACAGCCTCTGTGTTTAAGTAAACATCAATGATAAGAAAACTCTCATCTACTGGTCTTGTGGCTTTGGTGTGTACTTGACCTAAAGGGCAGTCGCATTTCCTCCTTTTTCGTTTTTGGGTTTTTTTCCTCATGAACCACAAGGGAGAGAGCCCCAGGTTGAATTTGGTTAAACCTGAATTCAGTTTCCATTGTGATCATCACTGGTTACAAGAACTTGCCTTAATAATTTAATCTCACCAGAACACTGTGTTTCTCATTTGTGGAAATGCAACAACACTTACTCCCTAGAATTATTTTGACAATTAAAATGGAGCTGCATTTCAACTTGGGTTGGGGGAGTTAAGTGATAAAGTTAGCACATATAGTCATATTTTTCTTCAAAACTCACTAAATTGCCCACCGCTGTCCAATAGAAGCATAATGAGAGCCACGTATGTAATTTTAAATTTTCTGCTCACTGTATTAAAAACATGAAAAGAAGCAGGTGAAATTAATTTTCATAACATTTTATTTAAACCAAATATATCCAACATATAATTTCAACATGTAATTAATATAAAAATTGCTAACGAGATATTTTACTCTTTTTGCACTAAATCTTTGAAATCTAGTGTGTATTTTACACTGCACATCTTAACTCAAACTAGCCACCTTTTGAGTGCCCAGTAACCACCTGGGGCACCTGGATGGTGCAGTTTCAGACCATTCTTGTGCCTACTAGAGACAGACAGACCATGTCTCCATAAAGACAACCCAACCAGATTTCCTCCCATATTGAAGCAGGTCCCTGTTTCTTCAGTTGAGCACCACGGTGAGGTAGATGGCTTGCACATAGGCCCCAAGATGGAAAATCATCTTTAAACATCATAAGCACTCCCTGAGCTAGATGCAGCCACTAGAAGAAGCACCATTGAACACGCTGGGGAAGGGCAGAGTCTCCTCTGCCATTTCACACACGCTCTAGATAATCTGACTTAGATCTAATTGTCGGTTTACTCAGCATGTACCTTTGAAATCGTAAGTTAAATGCATATATCACATGCCTTCACTTTGTGAGTGGGTGAAATTTCGCTCAGGAGACATTTATTGAGCTCCCACTGTCTGGCAGAATCTAGAAATGATAAAGGTGCTTGCCTAAGTTCAAATCCTGACTTGGTAGTTCTGTAACTTTTGGTGGATTATTCGATTTGTCTCAGTTTCCCCATCTGCAAAACCAAGATGACAATAATTCTCCAATTGTAGGGTTGTTTGAAAATTAAATAATTGTAACAAAGCACAGGGCAGAAAGTATACTGAATTTTCTCTCCCATTCTTCATAGTGATTAAGATGGGTAGTGCAATAAATATTTGCTGATTACGAGAGTGTTAAACAAGGTTGATCCAATTTGTTAAGAGGATGAAGAAGACTTCCAGGTCCCAAGACTTCTCCTCATCCTACCTCTACACCACTAATTTCTAAAACAACTCCATAGGAGAATTGTCCTCTTAGCTTGTATCACCCTCTCTGGGCCTTTCATTCAAAAATAGAAGAGGGGGAGCAGGATTGGCAGTTGTGGGAAACTGCCAGGGGTGGGAGGGGCACACCTCATCAACAAGGACACCTGCGTAATAAACATTTGTCTACCTAACCCTGAACTGTACCCCACATCTTTTAAAAAAAAATTTTTTTTTAAGTACAAGAGGGATATCAGCTGGAGCCACGAGCATGTTAGTATAAATGTATTCACTTCTCTGCTGCCTGGAGTAGCCCCTAGAATCAATGGAGCTTGGCAGGGTAAGGACTCAGAGACCGAGGAGTGGCTAATCTGAGTGACACATTTGTTCAGGAACAACAATCAAACCCCAGAATGCTTGGATGTGTTGACTTTAGAAAATGGATGAGAGTCATTGCATTTCCCTGCAGTCATAGCTAAGGAAAATTGAAATAGTCACACATCAGCAAGGTTCCAGACAGAATAGAGGTTACGGTGACTTTGGACAACTTTCTAATTTGTTCGCCAAGAAAGATGAAGGCTTAAAGAATAATTCCTCACCCAAAACATATATTCTTTTAACAGCCAAGAAGAAAGAACCCAGGGCAAAAGCATTTTATGAAATGTGACAAAGAAAGAAAATAAGTCCAGGCCTATAGGGTCTTGCCAGCAACATGCTGAGCAGTGGGGAAAGAAGCTGAAGTCACATGATACCGGCCCGGAGCGAGTCGAGGGTGGGAGGTGGGTGTGGCATTGGCTCCACACCTCTTCTGCAGGTAGGGAGCTTGCTTCATGTTTCTTATTATTCCAATGGGCTGTTTAGGAGCTGTGCCAAGAAATGAGCTGCCAAGTAAAGAGAGCATTTTGTTGGAAGAAAGACCCTGGATCTTCTTTCTGCTCTCCACCCCTCTGTGAACACCAGAGCAAGAAACTTCACACCTGGTGTCAGCACTATTCTTGTAGAAGGCTGTTCTGTGCCTTGTAGGATGTTCAGCAGCATCCATGGCCTCTACTTTCTCAATGCCAGTAGCATCACCCCTTCATTTGTGACAAGCAAAAGGGTCTCCAGACATTGCCCAATATCCCCTGGTGGACAAAGTCATCCTGGTGAGAAGCCCTGGTCTAGGGCACACTAGACCTGCCTGCCATCCTGCCTCCAGACTGGACCGGAGTAGTCAAGGAAAATTCTCTTCTTTCTAAAACTAAACTCTTCCTCTCCCTTATATCTTCTTTCTCGATTCCAGCAAAAAGATAGTTCAATTTAAGAAAGAAATGAGAATATAAAACAGCCCAGTGATGGGGTTTCTAAACCAGATTTGGCCTTCCTTGCTTCAAAGATCATGAAACCTCTCATTTGTACTCCACAAAGCAGCAATTTCTCACAAGGATACGTTCCTTTGACTCCCTTTTAAAAGTCAAGTACAGCTTGGTAACCACAGAGTATGGAAAATACAGGCTTTCTGCAAGAAGCAATTATTCAAAACTCAAAGACATAAAAAAATGAGCATGTCAAATCGTGTCAGTTACAACATGTAAGACAACTGGATTTCTTCACTTATAAGCAACAAAATGGTCTGGGTTTGTTTTTTCTTGCTGACTTTGATTATTTCTTAGAGATATAACCCAAGCTGTCTAAAACTGTTGACATTAGGTTACTGACCTTTTAATTTAAAAATGTGAAGTCCCAGGTTTAGTATTTAGGCTTTTGCTTTAAATGTTCACCAATCATTACATCCGTAATTAGACCGTTGTGCTGGAATGTACCAAAATCTGCCTTCTGGATCACTTACAGGGTCTGTTGAAGCCACAAAAAAACTGAACACTTCAGCAATGGTAAGATTTTTCTGGGTTGGCACAGGAAAACTCAATTCATGGAATATAAATCAGCAACCCTACACTCTAATTTCCACCCTTCACATGTAGCATGATTATACAACCGAGCTATACGAGCGTCAAGTCAAAAACCGAGGTTTGTTTGCCAGAAGGAAGTCAAACCTTCAATTCTGTGGTTAATGCCACCTAGGGATATAATTACACAAGCTAATATCATCTTTCTACTAAAGAAGAGGAAAAGGGATCCTCGTGGCCAACTTTCATATGAATTAACCATTTGGGGTTTAATACTAAGGCTATGATCAAATTTCTAAAATGTTCTTATTCAGAAGTTTAAAAGTGAAAAATTAATCATCTGATAGTAACATTAACATGCTCATAGTATATATTCTCCAGTTTATTAAATGTCCATTTCAGAAATGTTCTCAAAACACTGCCTCCCACATAATTAAATAAATTTTGCCTAAAATAAACCAATTGCATGAGAACCCTCACATACACAGCAGATGGAGGGTTCAAATATTTCATGAACTATTATTGGTTTTCCTCACTGGTCTCAAGAAATCAATGTTAGTACACTTAACTGAAGGCAAGCATAAATTTGTTTTTACTAGAGGGCTCAAACAGAATATTTATTGAGAAAGTTTGAAAGGGAGGGTTGTGGTATTTATTTTCCATTGCAAAAATTAATTCCTAAAAAGTAAGTTATGCATTTAGAATTATAAGAAGATTATAGGAAGACTCTTAAATGCATCACATAAAATCTTTCAGACTATGAGTGTCCTATGCTTTCACTATTACACAAATACACTTAAAACCTGAAGAGAAAAGAGTACTGAAGTGAACAGTTTTTTATAAAAACCATCCATACTAAAATGTCCTTAGGCTGACAAACTTCTCTACCACCCTATTTTCCTACCTCTACCTTGGATCAGTCCCCTTGTCAGAACTGACACTAACATACCTGTTATCTCATATTCATCTTCATGTGTGAGCCACAAAAGCATATGGGCAATTTCTTAAAAAGCTAAAGCTAAATATAAAGATACCATATGACCTAGTAATTCCACCCCTAGCTATGTTCCAAAGAGAAATGAAAACCTATGTCTACCCAAGACTTGTACATGAATGTTTATAACAACATGAGTCATAATAGCCAAAAAATAGAAGTAATCCAAATGCCCATCAATTGATGACTGGATCAATAAAATGTGGCATATCTAGATAATGGAATATTATTTAGCTATAAAAAGGAACAAAGACCTAATACATTAGTCAGCATGGATGAACCTTAAAAGCATAATGCTAGATGAAAGAAGCCAGTCACAAAAGGCCACCTACCGCATGGCCCCAATTATATGAGCTGTCCACCAAAAATGAGTTCAAGTATAAATCATTTTTTACAAAAATATAATTCACTCCTTATGCTTAACACCATGACTAACACCAATTTTCAAATTTACTTCTTAAAATACATTACTTCCTTATACCAAAATGAAGACTGCAAGCATATTTAATAGAATATACCATACACAATAGAACGAGCTATGCCACACTGATGTCCAATAAGCAATTCCAAATATTGCAACAAAAAATACAAATGAACGATTTTAAAAGAAATAATAGTACCATTAACCTCTGTCTTCTAAATGTTCTACCTACCATTTTTTTAAACTTCTCAACTTGGAACTCTTCTACAATTATGTTGTGAATCAATGAGACATTAAACATTTCAAAGTCTTCCTCAATTATCAAAGAACCAAAAATAAATTCCAAATTGCCTTTTAAGTGTGAAATGTAGACTTTTTTCACTCTCAGTTAAAAAATGGCTGCAAAGATTGTACTCAGATTTTCCGAGCTATAAATCTCTCTCAAACTAAGGCTGGTCATGAACATTTTTAGCCTTGGAGAATATTTTTGTCAGAAAGATATGACTGAAGGAATCAAGGAGTTGTGATGACCATCCACATGTTGCCATGGCTGCAGAGGTCGTTGTTGGAAACCATAGGTGGTAATACAAGGTTGTTACCAAATAAACAAAAAAGAAAGACACAACAACAATCCTCAGACAAATGCACACACTTCGTTCAAATCCAACAAGAAGAGTATGCATCAAAAGCACCTTTAAAAAAGGTTCATGTCCTTTGATTCAATGACCTGTTTTTAAAAATGTATCCTAAGGAAAAACAAACCACTGCAACATGATTTATGATAGCAGAAGATTGGAGGCAACCTCAACAAGCAGCAATAGGAATTGCTTAATTAAAGTATGGTACATCCTTTAGAGGGAATGCAGTATCTCCATAAAGACTAACTATAAAAGACATGGAAATGTACTTATGATATAATGTTAATGGTAAAAGAATATATATACACCATAATCATTATACAAGCAAATGTATATTTGTGCAAAAGGGACTAGAAGAGACTGTATAAAAGTATAAATCATTGTGCTAGTATGGTGAATCTACTCATTTTTTTCTTTATGTTCCTAAATGGCTGAAATATTGTCATATAGTCTTTAAACAAAATTAAGTCAACCATACACATTTTATGAGGAACAATTTCATTAATCAGATTGCATGGTTACTACTAACTACATTTTTTCTTGTGCTATTTAAGTCAAAATAATGGCTTTTAGAGACCCCTAGTCAAGAAGCAGAGAAAGGAAATAATCAGGCTTTAGCTGAGAGTCAAACTTATTCTGTAATATACTTAGTCATGAGAATAATTTTCCAAACAACAGAAGTAACAGAAGAACCTCCTTCTGCTTTCTGAACTCCAGTGCTAATTTTTCTTATTAAATTTCCACTCCATCTCTTAGGAAATTGCACGTGGAAGATCAAAAGCTCCTTCTCTTGTCTACTCAGACTTGTCTGGTGAAGTCACCAGTCTACCCAGTATGACCAGTCCCCAGGAAACTTCACCAAGCATCCCCTGGGAATGACAAGTAAGAGAGGTAAGCATGGACTGGCCCAGCACTCAGAACTCTTGACATTTTCACCTGGAATGCAACAAAACATCTGTGATGGTTACTTTGCAGAGGTCCTCAAGCTTGTAAAACAGGGGGCCAGTTCACTGTCCCTCAGACCGTTGGAGGGGCGGACTATAGTTTAAAAAAAAAAAACTATGAACAGATTCCTTTTTTTTTT